>NW_010197535.1:24734-46567 GCF_000695765.1 Mesitornis unicolor | reverse complement strand
TCGGGTTTCAGCAGCCAGGCTTAGGGAATTGTTGCCCATGCCAGTGTCCCTGCTAGCTACATGTCTTCAACATTGTTGGCCTTAGGTGAGCACAGGGAGAAGCCAGGGCTGCTGGGGTGGGATGCATATGCATCAGGGGTAGCATTAGCAGAATATTTACTGCCATTTTGACTAATATTACTTGGACATGTCAATTGTTTGGGCTGCTGTTCCACACAGTAGGTACTTCAAGTTGCTCCTACTCAGCAAAGTATTTCATCACACTCCTACCTTATTGCATGCACTGACGACTCTCAGATTTCAACAGGATTTGTTACATTCATGGCTGGATAAGGCTAGCGTGGTGAACTGTGGTACTACCTCTATAAAATGAACCTTCAAAGTGCAGTGTGGTAGGTTGGCAGGAATCTGGGCTTTAGTCCTGCAACACTACAATGAGAGAATATCTGCCCTTCATCTCTCCAGCTTCAGCTGTGCTGTTAACAGCCAGGTTGCATAATAATGTCTAGTTCCCACCGTCCCATTAGGGTCTTCGGCATCTGGCTAGGGGCTTGGCTTGGTTTCCTTGTTTCACAGAACTAAACGTGCAGATTAGGTGATCACCTACACAACTCTTGCTCCCAAAGAGGAGACATTTGTCTGATCCAGTCTGAAAGAGGACAGACATTAGCCATCTCCTCCAGGCAATCCATTTCTGTGCTACGCTATCCTTGCTGTTAGGAAATATTTCCTGTGTTCAGACAAATCTTTTCTGCTATAATTTAAGGCCATTATTTCTTACAGTATTGTACTAGTAATATACAGAGTGAGCAATGCCCTACTAGCAGCCTCTTGTGTATTTGAAGACAAACTGCTCTTTAAGTTTTTTTCATCTTTAGGATGAAGCAGCGTTGAGCTTGTGGACAACTTCTTCCAGCACTGTGACAGCTAATGAAGGAAAGAGAACCTCTACACTGAAGGCATACATTCACTAAGTACGAGTCCATACCTCTATTGGAAATATATCAGTGGTCTGCTAACTAAAAAAGGTGGAAAACTACATAAGCAATCTTTGCCTTCTTTTCTTGTAGGTTGATTATGTTTTCTTCTCTAAGCATTTCCTTTATTTTCCTTTGGCTCTCTTCAGCTCCTTGCTATCTCTCTTCAAATATGTTGCCCAAACCTGGACAGTCAGAATTAATCATGATCCTGAAAAATCAGAGGTATAATTTGAAAAAATCTTAGATTCACTAGGGAGGAATGCCTACACATAATCTATGGATTCTATAAATCTATGAATAATCTACTTAAATAGGATGGAGAACAAGTGACTTGATAGCAGTTCTGCAGAATAGGGTTTGGGAGTTATAACAAAGCAGTAAGTTACCATGAGTCAACAATGTCATGCAGTTGCAATATTAGCAAATATCACAGAGTTTACATGGAAGTATATCTGGGAGGATATTTATGGAAGTACCATCTACAAATTTTAGTCTGTAGGATGCATGAGGCAATTCTCTCTGGTCTGTTCAGCAGTGAGAAGACCTTAGCTAAAATGCTGTTCATTTTTGGGAGACTAATGCAAAAAAGCACTTTCAGCACTTTAGTTGACAGATTTTTCCCTCTGTTGAGCAGAAGGGAAAACACTTTTCTGCATCTGCCTCTCATTAGTAATGTACTTAGAATAACTTCTTTTTACTTTTTGTTTTGTGCTGTGACCTTTCTGATTTTATCCCTACACATTTGTGCTCATGTGCTTGACCTTCATATGCTGGTCTTGTTCCCTGTGGCTACATTCACTAAAGAGCTAATGATTTAGCAGTGTTGGTCTCTAGCTGTACTTTCAGTTTGTTCTCCAAAATAGGACAGTTTGCCTTTGTGCACTTAGTATTTTCTTTAGGAAACACTCGGTCTTTTAAACTTCTTTATCCAGCCTCCCAGGAGACCTCACTTACCAGTTCTCTCAATTAACTGAAGTCTGAAATACAATTCCTCCCTTCTATCCCAAGAATAGCTTATACTGTCTTGAAACCCTCTTCCTTACCTCTCTGTCATTGCAATCTGTTCTAGCATCGCAGAACCTGTGTTTGCCTTCCAGTTTCCCGAGATGGACGTCCTCCTAGGAAAACAAACCAAAAACATAATCTGAACATGAAAATACAGTCCTGCCCCATCCTCCCTCATACTGTAGTCTTCATTCTTGACTCAGGGCTTGTACGGGAGGGGATGAGGTGAGGGTCTTCCTCACAGAAGCCTTTCCAAATCCCACCTCAACAACACTCAATACAGGATATGTTGTTCAGACTCATGAATGACTGAATGAGGAGTTAGACAGGGAAACCTCCAAGCAATCTTGAGCACACATCAAACTCTGTGAGTACTTTCTTTCTTTATATATCAGTCCCAGGAGAGCTGAAATGTCTGTAGAATATCTCTGGGATAATCACTCTTGTGATCTGCATCCTCCATCTGTGGAAGAGCAACTGTCCAGGTAAACATCTGCCTGAGCAGCTTCACAAATGTCACAAGCATCATTGTAGGTCTCCCTAACTTTGACTTCAATTGTACTGGTGTCAGAGAAGATATGAATATACCCTCTTTTTACTGACTTTACATTGACCTGTCTGTGGCTCACTGTATCTGGACTTGGAGATTTTATAATCGCAAAATGGTTGGAGTCTTAGCTTTAACTAATGATTAATTTCCAAAAATGGTACTGTTGCTGGCAAATCCTGGGTTTCACCATCATCCATCAAGGGGTAAAAATTTTCCTTTTCTTGACCTTAGGCGCAAGGCAGACCTTGGGCAGCCTATTGTGACAACATTGTGCAGATAACCCTGGCATAACATACAAGCTAGGGCAAGTCAACAAACTGACAGGATACATCCAGGGATTACCTCCTTGTTGAAGGATATTTAGGTAGAGGTTTAGGAGGGGAGCAGGAGGTGTGATACAGCACTTCAACATGAGGTTGTGGGAACCCTCCTTGCCATTTCTCTCACCTTTTCAACATGATGAGGAAAAGAGACTCTGAACTTGCAAAACTATGTAGAACAGTGGTAATACTGATGTCTTGCTGGACTGTAAACCTAAGATTCCCCTTTACTCTGATGAGCCTGATGTCTTTTTTCCATTTCTCTTCTAAAGTGGTATGTATAGTTGCTGTGAAATTTAAATAGACTTTGTAGCCCATATTTAAAGGGCTGAGAGGGGGGCCAAAGGAACATGATTACTGTGTTGAATAACAGTATCTCCATGTAGTTGACTCTTGGCCCTTGTTCCCTTCACCCAATATCCATCTTCCTGTACCACTTTCTAAGGAAAAGAATACTTTGATTGTTATGAGCTCTTTGATGGCCCTCAACCTCTCTTTTTCTTCTGACATGAGATTCTAAAGATTATGTTTTTTCAGTTCTGCAATGGAAAGAACCACTCTTTATTAACATTTAGGTTCAGAAAATTGCCCTGAAGTGGCAGATGGCATCCAGAATCCCATCAATACTAATGAGAACCCCCAGGAGCCTGATTAGTGACAAGATGATAGGATATCAGTGTTTAGAAAATGTACCTGGCATACCAAATGCAAGCAGCTGTATCATCCCTAAGAAAATCAACGCCACAGCTATACAGTTTTACAAGGAAATCTGATGTAGGAAAGCTCCCAAAAATTAGAACTTCACTCTAGCCATTTGGCTGATTAGTTTGACTTGTTTATGCCTACCCATCTCCAGCCAATACTATGCATAAGATCTAAAATATTTCTCTCAGCTGTGTCCCTAACTTTCCTGTTTTTAAATGGAAAAGCTTCATTTGAAGGCCTCAGGACCAATCACCAAATTCCTACATCACAGCCACTGTCCCAGTCATGCCCTTCCAAGCACGCCCGAGCAGTTCGGGTGTCAAGTGTGCCACAAAATTCTTCCTCTTCGCTTTTCTTTCCTTTTATTGTATTCAACCTGAGGTGGAAAAGGAGACAGAAAAAAAAGATCTTTCCTGGTCTCAAACCCCATTTCTCCCAGAGACTCAAAGTCAATGTGCTTCTAACCATCCTAAACATCAAAGGGCCACATCAGTGTACAGTCAGTATCTAAAATGAAAGGACCCCAGGGTTTTAAGGATCAGTAGATCAAACAGATTTGTGACCAAGACACCTTCAGCATTGCTTACAATAAGTGGATAAACTACCTCATGGGCTGTTGGTGTCCTATACTCACCATCTCCCAGCTGGGCCACTTCAGTCTAAAAGTAGCTCTAGTTACACATGGTTGAAGTTGTAGCCCCTGCAGAGCATATTGAACTGCATTTGAGGTGACAAAATCAGAAGTAACAGTCATGAAACTAGAAAGGAAAGAATATTACCCTCTTACTAAGAGCTGGTGGCAAGGAATATCCCAGCCCTGAAAGTCAGCAGCTGTTGGGTTCTTTCAGGGACCAACAGTTCTTGAGTCTTAGCTGGAAATGATCCCTCTGCTTGCCTCCAGTAGGGGTCAGGGTGGAAGTATAATTTCTGCCTCTATTTCTTCTGTCACATGAGCAGTATTCATGTTTTCTCTTCATCAGTATTACAATGTCAGTCAAATACATTTGGTGGAATTTTAGTCATATATCACATGCTGCTTATCTGCTGTTTTGAGACTGGCCCAAAGCATGGCCTAAGTAGGTGTTTGTTAGTAGTGTAAATCTGGAGTCACTGCACTGAAGTCAATGGGAAACTGAACTCAAGCTTTGGGTCATGGGCTGGAAGGAAGTGCATTGAACATCTGGGGTGGGGAGGAATGCATGAGTCACCATGCAGCATCCTCCCTCTGGCAGATGCTTGGTGCAAAGTAAACATATTTGGGAGAATTTCGGTACACAGTCCTTTCTCAGAAGGAAGGGGGCTTTTAAAGTCTGTATGTGTGGGTGAAGGTATAAAAATACTAGGTAGTTTCCACACTGCATAGATCAAAGCAATTCACTTAGTATGACACTACTACAGATGTCGTGATTGCCTTCAAGGCTGAGATTTGCCAGCATGACTAATGATTTTCAGTCTTCTATTCGAGACACTAGTGAGATCTCTGATATTTTTGGTGCTTTTGCTTCTGTCCTTGGACATAGTAGGGACTTTTTTATAACATAGAAGTAACCTTCTATTCTGTATAATGCTGGAACTGCCTATACCGCTTTCCCAAGCTCATGTCCACAAATGCCTCTCTCAATGTAAGTCAACCTTCTGGGTTATGAAACCACTGGGCAAATTTTGCAGTTTGCTTTCTTTGCTAATAAGCTTTATTTCTTATTAAGGTGTTTGCTGTTCATGGCTGTTTTAATGTAAAAACATTTTTCATTTAGCAAACAATTGTTTGTGCAGCTATATTCCCAAGAGGGATTAGCTCTTAGTGTGACTGCTTTCTTTCCTCATCTGGTATTATTTCTGATCCCTGTCAGGATGAGTGCGTGGTGAGTGCGAATAATAAACGAGGAGAGGATATGGTCACACTAACTGGGCCTTTGTTTCACTTAGAGGCAGGCTGTGGAGCCAAGACTGGGTAGGTTGGCAGGAATAGGGAATATTAATTGATATTTTAAACCTTCCTTCCTTTGGCCAATGTGAGCCAGACTCCCTGAGATGTTAATGTAATATTAGGCAACTGTGCTATTGTTGACGTGATCACATTTAAAACAAATTTTCTCTCATTGAGTTCACATGAAGTAGCTGAGTGTCCCACAAGTTCTTCCCATGAAGAATGTGACTCAGTCATTATCTAGTTTACTTAAATACCTCTGAGCTAGGAATACAAGCAGGAATTTTAGGCAGCTATAGCTGAAAAACATGTGATTGTGTACATTTGATGATCTTATTTAACTATGTTTCACCAGAACTATGGCTGGGAGATTTGTAAACATGGACTCAAACCTCACAGTGTTGTGTGTATTAGGTAACATGAAATTTCTCTGGTGACCTGAAGAATGTACTGCTGGAGCTGTCTACTTACACAGAATTTCGTGGCTGGATAAGGACCTTCTGGAAAAGCTGTGCTATTTGGCTTTTCTCATCTACTGGTTTGCAGTAAGAAGAAACAGGTGTCTTACTGACTCATGTGGTTATATCTTTAATTGAGCTTGACGACTACTGAAGTTTGGCTGAATGCTTTTTAATATTTTTAAACATACCAGTGTTGAGGGTTGCCTTCATGCCATCTCCCTCACTACCCCATAGGGTGGGGAGGAGCTTTGGGGCACCTACAGAAAATGTCTATCCTTCTCCTTTCCCTCCTTTGTATGCTTCAAAGAGCACACATGCAAGATACCCACAGAAATCCTGCATGCTGGCCATGCTGAGGCCATTTTTACCCAGTGTCATGTACTCCTCACACCTCTATGTGATTGTGGTGCTGTGATCTCCAGCTGGGGAGAGGATGGGGTGTTGCTATAGGTTGGACACTGCAGGACTCCACGAGTTGCAGCAAACTCAATGGTTTTTATTGTTTCCATCAGGTGGGAAGGAGGTGGGTTCAGTTCCCAATAGAGGGTACTGGGAGCTGGAGGATTTTGCTGGGAAAGATGAACCCATTGACAACAGGAGGGAGAGGTGGTAGGTAATGGCAGTTGTAATAGGGGGAACTGACTGAACCTCAGGAACGGATAGAGAGAGATTTACCTTCCAGAAACAATGAGCTGATGGTGAGTAATGGAGAAGACGATCTGTGGATGAGGGATCTGAGTTCAGAGGTGGGAGGAGAACAGCAGGGCTATTCTTCAAGGAAATTAAGTCAGCTTCCTACTCCTGCCCGGAGCAGACACCAACTGAATCACATCCACAGCACTGTCTCCCCACCGTCTCTCTCCGGCATAGCCATGCACTCACATGTAAGCCTTGTAGTTGCTGCCGATTTTCTGGATACGGATGTCGTACTTGGAGTCAATGAATGGCTCAGTGGTGGCGTAGGTTTTTGCCATGGCTACTATGCTGGCCACGTCCCGGAAGTCGTGCTGGTTCTCAACTTTGACCTTGATTGCCAAAATCCAGTGAAAACGTGACAAAAGCAAAAAGAACAGGAATACTTTGTGAGCAGAAGTCATCTCCGCACCTGAATAACACAATGCCAGTTAAAAACCACCCAGATGGAGCTGAGGACAGAGCAGGGATTGTGTGATTTAGAGAGAGAAGTTCCCCAGACCAACCCAGCCCAGAGCAAACTGATCCCTTTTTCCTTCCTCATGCACAAACTCTGGTAAGCCTGGCACCAAGGAGACAGCTAGACCTTAGCCCAGATGGCTCTTGCTAATGTTTTTTGCTTTTATGGTGCTTCAGAAAAAGATTTCATCTCTTAAGGGGCATTACTGCATTCAAACATTGGAACTGCTATTTCCCATGTTGGGATGGATGAAAACAGAGTGTTTTGAATGTTCAGAAAATAGAAATCAATGCCAGGAAATCAACAAGAGAGCTGGTTGTCTGCCACCTCCAGACTTCAGTTCCCTGGCATTTCACATTACCCCCTCCAAACTTGCTTTAAGGAGTGGTGCAGGCCTCCTGGCTGTAAGCAAGCTCTGAAGGAAAAGGATGTCTCTGGGGGAGTCTGTGATTCTTGGGGAGATTTGTGTGAACATGATGCCATGGGCACGTGTGTGGGACAGCTGGTTGGGTGTTAGACTTGAGTCGCACTTGGAAATGAGAGGGCAGTGGCCTATGAGCTGGAGATTTTATGAGAAGCTCGCTTTTCACAGATTTGTATTTGGCTATGAGAAATGCTCTGTATGTTATCAAAAAAAAATAAAAGGAAGAAAGGAGGACCAAAACAGTGGAAGCTCTAATGATATGATCAAATCTCTGCAAAAACTGATTGGTTTGGGAGAGGAAAACTTAACAAGCAGGTAGCAAGAACATAGTGGACAACTTCACCTCATTCATATTATCATCCCTGGCCTTTAATCTATTGGCAAAAATCTGCTTGCTGCCTCAGAGAAATCCATGCAATTTTTGTTTCTTAGAGTGGGATGGATGCAGAAAAGGTGGGTTGATTGGCGAAAAAAAGACCAACACTGTGAAAAGGGTGAGCGGCTTTCTTTACATATTACCTACACTTTGTATTTTGGTAAGACTTTGAGACCACAGCTGGAGATTGCAGCCCTGCTTTGCTAAGTGTCTACTTGCTCATGGCAACCGGTTGCTCTTTGCCCCAGAAGGGTTTCCCAGCTGTGTCAGTGTGTGTGTGTGTTAAAGGAAGGTGATGCCAGCCTGTGTGGAGCCGGCTGAAGGAAATGCGTGCGATGGTATTTGGTGTTTCTTCGCAAAGAACAAACAAGTGGCTTTACATATCTGCCTTCAGCCATGAGAGGGCAGGAGCCATCTTCGCTAGAGAACAGAGGACAAGTTTGTTTCTAACCTGGTTTACTCTGTTTAGATGGATTTCTTTAAGTACCACTGTAACAGAAGCCAAAGATACAGCCACATCCTGGTGCAGAAAGGCTCTTGAGGACTAAACAGGTTATGCAGAAAGTGAAAAGTGCAACTAGTTTGACCTGTGACCACTTCTAGATGCCTGAATAAGAAGAAAATAGGCCTAGTCTTTGCTGCTGCTTTTGCTGAACACCAAATATGCCTAGTCCTCCTCCCTTTTGCTATGGTGAGGATTGTGGTGTTGCTATTCAGGGACTGCTGAGAAAAGGAGCAGAGGAAGACGACAGTTGTCTGTGGGGTGGGAAGGTAGAAAAAAATAAGGGAAATAACAAACACAAAGGGGAAATGTAAAGGCAACCATCGCATGTCATCCAGGAGGAGCAGCCTTCCTCTGGGCTGTGATGTTCCCTTCTATGTCTGAGTGGGGTTGCATGCTGCACCGGCTGCTCCTGGCACGGTAGGGCAGCGTGAGGCAGTGGGGGAAGCAGAAGAGGGGGCATCCCACACGAGGGAAGTCCCCAGCCTAGGTACGGCTCGCAAAATCCTGGAGGGGCTTTGCTGAATTGGGCCTGGGTACTTTTGTTGCACTGATAAGAGCAGCACTGGGCTGAATGACATCAAGCGAGAGAGTCCCACCCAGATGAGATGATC
This sequence comes from Mesitornis unicolor, assembly GCF_000695765.1. Lineage (NCBI taxonomy): Eukaryota > Metazoa > Chordata > Aves > Mesitornithiformes > Mesitornithidae > Mesitornis > Mesitornis unicolor. Next base: position 37,550 of record NW_010197535.1, on the reverse strand, counting down.
GCAGGAGGGACTGCAGGGGCAGGCGACGCATGGTGTTACAGCATATTCTCCTGGACCCTTTTGGCAATGGGGAAAAGCAAAAGCCATTATATAATGACCTACTTGGAACAAGGACAATTGTGGGATCTCAAACAAAGTGCTGTGCTTGTGCAACAGATGTCTTTGGGCCCTGGCTGAAATGTTTGCATACCCAGCCCAGGAACATTTGTCCCAGAGGCAGAGGAAGGGATGCTGCTTCCCTCTCCAGATTGGGATTAGACCATATTGTTATTGCTAGAAAGGAACGATGTGCTTATCTTGTTAAATGGGATTTTTTCCTCAAAAGTACAGCTGTGGAAAGGAAGGGTCCATTTCTTCCTCCTCTCCATCACCTATAGGGATAGAGGGAAAACACTCGAAGGTGTTTTCCCCAGTGGGCCTGAGGATTTTTGGCTGAGTAAATAGTTAAAGAGGGGGGGACTCAACGAGGACACAAAGTAAGAAATGAAAAACAAAGAAGACGGCTCCCACAGTGCTTCACCACTACACAGTCCTCAGGGAACTGCTCTGCCATCTTCCTTGGCCTGTGCCACAACCCTTCCCAAGGACTTTTCAGAGAAAGCACCTCACAGAGGCCCCCTTTTAGGAGATCACAGCCTTATTTCCCGCCAGGCATCAAAATAATCAGCACACCAAAGCTGAAATCTGAGCCACCATTTGTTAATTGTTAGAGCTGGCCAAATTTGACAAAATAACAGCCCTGTCCTGGGTTAACGCTGGTTTACTCCAGCATATGGTTATTACTTCATAAACAGGAAGCACTCGAGTTACGGCCAAATTAGATTTATTTTCCTGCCTTATCTACCAAGTCCACCATTTTATTAACTTTCTACTTTTAAATTTTGTGTAATTCATTTCCTCCTGCCTTGTAATCCTTTTATGTGTCAATAAAATATCCATTCTCCTAACAGAAGAAAAAACCCCAGAGATAACCAAAGCCAAGGTGGATGTAGTGTGACGCCAGAGGACATTATTTAGGAAAGGACTATTAAAAATCATTCTAGAGCAAACAGTTACCAGTTTACCTAATAAGGGATACATCTGTCTTCTAAAATGGCAGGCTGGCCACTGCATGAAACTGAGAAAAGAAGTTGGAAAGAGATCAACAGGAAGCCATTTTTTTCTCTCTCTCTCTTGCTTTTTTTTTTTGCAACGTTCTTAGGATAAATGCAATATCCCATTAGCTGCATAGAGGAGTGCAAACAGCGAGTGCAAACAGCAAGTGCAAACACAGCCCCTGCCCTGGTGGCCTGTTTGCTTAGCTGTGCTGGCTGTTTGAGCAGCAATAGACTCATTCTGGAGCCATCAGCTGCTGTTTGCTGTAGCGTTTTAGTGACCTGTTGTGAAGAGTTTGGGCCAGTGTGTTGACAAATGCCTTTTCTAAGTAAGAAAGCTCCCCGGGAGAGTCCCTGCTTCCCTTCTGGCTCTCTTCTCTAACTCAGGCATCGGCGGTGCCCAAGAGGCACTGATCTTGCTGCCCTTGGCTGGAGAGCAGTCCAAGGGACAAATCAGGAACAAACACTTCTGCCCCATCCTTGCTGTGGACCTTCTTTTGAGGCCTTCCTGCATGACAGGATTTTGGAGAGTGGGTCCTGGCATTGTTAGAAACCCACCGTGGATATTTCCTGGGCAGTCTGAGCCACCCCTGAGACCTGTGTGAGCGCAGGTTCCTGCAGTGGGGAACCTGGGCAGAAATTTCTGCTTCCTCTGTCTCACAGCTCCTGAATCTACTGCCTCTTATATATCCCAGATGTTCCTGGACATCAGAGTCCCAGGGCTGCAGCACTTCTCTCTCATCTTTAGCCTAAGCACCGCAAGGTATCACCTCACAGTTCCCTTTTGCTTTCATTAGTTATAGGGCCACACAAAAAAATAGTCAGTTAGCCTAAGTGGCATAATTATAGCAGTCTGCTAGAAGTGCCCTAGCCTTGCCTCTCCGGGTGTCATCCAGAGTTAACTCTGCCTCATAGGTTAAACCCACACCACTTTGGAGATGGCTTGCAGTAGCAGTTTGTGTGTACAAACTGGGGTTAGAGGCAGGTTCAGCTGGAAGGGAAGCATCCGAGGCTGAGCCGGGGCCAGGCTTGGCAACGTGGTGTTTAACTGAGCCTTGGTAGACTCATGAAAATGTCTGAGTGTTTTCCTCCAGAGGAACTGGTGTGGCCACACAAAGCTAGTGATTTTTCATCCCTCTTGACATGTACTTAGCCTTTCTGTGGGGACTTGGCCATTTTGAGACAGCGGGTCTTCAGGAATTACTCTGCACAGAGGGTTTCCTGAGTCTCTCCTTCCTTGTAACGCAGATTATACTCGCCTTCTAAGAAAATACCTGAGCCAATCAACACACATTCAGTTTAGGTCTGACTTTGACCCACCTCAAAATAATAAAGACACAACAAAGTCTGCACTTCCTTATTATCCTCACATTGAAGTTCTCCAGGTGTTACGCTGCCTTTAATGCATTAAGCCTCATAATCCCTACTAACTTTCTAATGAAGAGCTGCTCTCAGCCCCAGGTCTTGGCACCTTTGGTCCCCAGTGCCCTGGTTCAGACACCATCTTCTGCATCCAGCAAAAGGTTCCAGACTGATGTGCAAGAAATGGGGATGCTTTTGCTATTTTCAAGATGGGTGGTACCTCCTCACTCATGAGTCAGTGGGAACACAGTGATTGGGCTGCTCTGTTGTGAATGTTACATGTCAAGTCATTATTTGTCCTCTGTAAAAGAAAATATTTGTTCCTTGACAAACCAAGGCAGCCCTTTCCCCTTCCTTTCCTCTTTAGCACACTGGATTTTCAAAGCTCTCACTTTTGGAACATTCTATTTCCAGTCCCGAGAGAGACAAGGTGACGAGCTGTCCTTCCTGATAAAAAGCTTGCAGTATTTTTACATTACAGAGTGGCTCTGTTTAGTTTGTGCTATATTTATACCAGGGGGGGGAAAAAATAAAGAAAAGAGAAGTCTTTCCCATCCAGTAAGAGAGAAAATAACTCTGACCACATTATTATGAACAACAAGTTTTTCTTCTACAATGCCATAAATTCATCTGAGCCAGGATTTGTACTGGGGAGGTGTTTTCATAATTATGGGGCAGGAGGGGACAGGAGGTGACTCTTAAACTAGTCTAATTAGAGACGTCTAAAAATAATGTAAGAGTAGCAAATATAGATATATTTATTACATTTATATAAATATATCTAAAGCCACATGAACAGATACTGTTTTTTTCTCTCTTTGCAGATCTGGCAGTTGTTTCCTTCTCATGATCTGATCAGGAAGAGGTAAAGAGGCTCTTTGAGTGAATTTGCAGTGCTGGGCTCTGTTCCTAGGGCACTTGAGGGTCATGTTAGCACACAAATGGCAGATACTAACACACTTAGAGCTTTATTCTTTTCCATGGGCTCTGGCATTATGAGATCCAGAGTCAAGAGGAAGTGTTATTCCGTTCTCACTGTAGCGCTCACCCTATTCAACAGAGACCCCCAATCACTTCTGGGGCATGTAGGCCCACAATGCTTAAAAATGCATTAAAAAGGCAATAAACCTCTTAGGAACTGCTGGGTGAACAATAGTTTGGTCCTGCACAGGGAAAGACATGTCCGCGCAGTGTCCATCCAGGGTTTCCCTGGAAGAGTCCTTGGGTACTGTTGACCCCATGAGACTGGGCAACTTAAATATAACATGAAAAAGGTCCTTCTCTGCTGACTCCATTGTAAACCATTGTCTAAACAGTATTTCTACAAATATTGTAATTGTGCCGGTACTGTAGGGCTACAAAGATGATTAAGGGAGTGGAGCATCTCCCTTATGAGGAGCGGCTGAGGGAGCTGGGTCTCTTTAGTTTGCAGAAGAGGAGACTGAGGGGAGACCTCATTCATGTTTATAAATATTTAAAGGGTGAGTGTCACGAGGATGGAGCCAGGCTCTTCTCGGTGACAAACAATGATAGGACATGGGGTAATGGGCACAAGCTGGAACACAGGAGGTTCCACTTAAATTTGAGAAGAAACTTCTTCTCAGTGAGGGTGACAGAGCACTGGACCAGGCTGCCCAGAGAGGTTGTGGAGTCTCCTTCTCTGGAAACATTCAAAACCCGCCTGGACGCCTTCCTGTGTAACCTCATCTAGGTGTTCCTGCTCCGGCAGGGGGATTGGACTAGATGATCTTTTGAGGTCCCTTCCAATCCCTAACGTTCTGTGATTCTGTGATTCTGTGATTCTGTACTGGATCAGCAGCACAAAGAGCACTTGTTATGATCTTCCAGTAGCAGCATAATATGAAGTGACTACAAATTTTGGAACGAGGAAAATGATGTTCATGGGAGAGGCTGAGGGGCAGATGTCCTGTTTTCAGATGAGAAGATTGTCTGGGGCCCCTTTGTCTCTCTGGGTGAAGGCTGTTCCTGGTGTCTCTGTTCAGGTCGACAGAGAGGGTCTTGTTTCTAGATTTCTCAATGGAAATTTCAAAACATGCCTTTTATTGCAAATTTGTTTTCTTCCTCTTCACCTTACATGCATGCATCACTTGGCAAGAGCATTTCGATCGCTAATGGTGTGCTGCCGCTCCTTTCGGTTCTGACCTCGAATGCTAACTGTTCCTCTTCCAAGCTAAAGACAGTCAACAGAGCCTGTTTCTCGCAAGTCCTAACAGTTGTTTTTCATTTATAGCTTTGAGGATTCTCTGTTCAACCCTCTGATTAAAAAATGTGGTGAGTGAATTTTGTGAAAATGTTGTGAAAATAAAGGATATGTGAAAATTAAAGTTTGGCTATTATAATTATTCTGTTTCCAGCCATTACTGCAAAATTATAAATACTCAGCACTTCTTATAGTGCCAAGAGCATTATTAATAGGAATCAGCAATAAGTATCAGGTAATCATTGTAATCCCTCTGGTCTGTAGCACTGAAGAACTGTGAAATGACACAGATCTCCCTGCATGTCAACGGAGGAGCTCTTTGGGGAAGAGGCCTTTCATTTGTCCAGAGATTCTCTGGCTCCTAGCCACTACCTCAGTACAAATAAAGAATAGCAGTATCTGGACTTCCCGGCTTTGCTCATTCTTCTAAGTCTTGGTGCCTCCCATTACATGTGATTTTATCATTAATAACAAGAAAAATGTAAGTACTTCCTTGACAATTTCTGCTGGTAATGAGATTGTAATCTGAATGCTCACATCCTTTGAAGCACCCATTACAGGTACAAGTCTATGACTCGCTATCTTGGCATCGTTTGTTGCAGTAATTTCTATTTTTAATACTCACATGTGTACTTTGGCTAATAGGTTGGTTATTTTATCCTTTGTTTCTTCAGTTATTGCTTTTATAGAAAACATGACCCAATGCATGTGTTTTGTTAACATTTACTCTTGCATTCATCTAAACCAAAGGCAAATCTCTGTCTTTTCATATTATGTATATTTTATGGCTAAAGACCTGCTAATTCCTGCTATCATCTCTACTTCTGAAGATCAATGCAAAGAGATCCTTTAGCTTTATGCAATCTCCTTATCATCACTGATTATTGCTTTTACATAATGATGGTTAAAATCACCATTATGTCTCCTGGAAACTTTGCTCTTCTGAGTTACATAATTGGAGGTTTGATTTTGTTTACCTATAGGTGTTACTTTTCTAGTATGCCCATAGTTATGCTCATCTGTATTTCTACTGACATTTTCTGTGGTTTCTTTCTGTCAGTCCCACTTGGGCTTGAACCCTACTGTCTTAAAAACAACACGAAACAAATTCCCGTTTCTTGCCTTTTAAATGAACTGACTTGTTCTTTATTTTATTTTCACTTTCTCTCTCTTCTTTTTTGCTCTATGCAATGAAATGCAGTGGGACTTCAAGAAGACTGATTTAATCATCCTCAACTTTCCTTCAGGCTGCCTGTGGCTGGAGGAGGGCCCAAACTAAAACCATAAGGTCAACAACCCTTCCTTCCTGTACCTTTCCCATCTACTGAACAGAGCAGTGTTGAAACTCTGTGCTCAAATCCACATCCAGACTTTGCTAGTAGTCCCTAATTTCATAACGGACTAAAGTAAACTTGGCCTCAGACCAACTCTTTCTTCTAAGATGCTGGCTGTCAGCCTATCTTCATCTGGAATGACTTCCTACGTAACCCCTTTGTACCACTGTGTACAATTGTACCTGGAGTTTGAATAGAAACTCTCTTCCTCTATAACTTGTGACAGCAAAAATCAACATCGTTAAAGAATAACATGGGAGGGAAAGTAAGAGGTGGAAGAAGATCTGGTGTCTGGTGCAGAACAAAATAGCTAAATACTCCGCTGAGAGTTTTGTCTGGAAACATTGTTAAGATTGGGGTACTTTTCTCTGATTCTACCCTCATTTCTGTAGCCACTGAGGAGCCTTTGTGCACTAGAGAGACACATGAAGCCCTTCCTACATTACAGGTGAAATTGCAGAGCAGTCAGAGAGATCCAGGACCGCAGGGTCTCAAGGAACTTGAAACCTTTCCTCAAGGAGAGGCTTCTTCCTCCTGGTTTGTCCTGGTTTGATTTTGCTAATGAAATTCTTCCTAGGGATGTGCTCAGTGGCTCACTCAACAAGCAGCTCTAGGCTGTCCGCTTGTATTCACTCATACAACTCAGTGACACCTCTGCTTGTTTAACATATGCAGCACCAATATTTTAACAAACATTTCCTGCTTATTTAAATATTTGTTCTTTGATGCTGAAAGCCAACTCCACCACTGGGCCCAGGGACCTGAGCCCATTTCCTCTCCAGCAACTACCATCCAGACAGGGGAACATTGCAACCAAAGCAAGAAGGGTTATGAGAGCTTCCATGTGCAATCCAGGAAGCCATAATGGACTTCTGTTTCCAGAGCAAAAGCAAACAAGCTGTACCAAGCTTAGGTCTGGTGGACCTATATATAATTCTCAGGCAAAGAGCGTGTGAGACTGGGAGAAGGTCTGTTTGCTCTAGGGAAGCACTGTGACGGGGACATCAGTTACGAAGTTCATGTAACACCCATGTGGATTCAGAGATGATACATCAGAATTTCCTACTTCCGAACAAATCAAGCTGTAGACAGATAGGGGATGCTTTTTAAAAAGCTATAGGCAAGAAAGGGGAGTGGAATGTGCTGGCAATGCCTCACTGGAAGGGGAGCCCAGTCACCCCAAGAAACAGGGGCTGCTAATTCACTGGGGGAATAAAGATCCCAGAGAGCCTGGGAAAAACAAACAGGTCCTTCTGGGGAGTGAACTGTTTTTCAGGATTCCTTGGCAGGCAACCAGCTACTCTGCTTTGTAAGGTCTTGTTCTTCCTTGCAAGGAGGGAATAAAATTAACTGAAGGGCTCTGGTTTTATTGAATAAGGTCATCATAACGCGCTCAAAAAGACCAGTGCTGCTGCTCCTCATTGTGAGAGCTATGGGGTGTAGCTGCACATTACAGGTGCTTGAATAAACAACATTACCACTTTAAAGAGAGGAGAAAATATATAAAAGACAAGCCTAATGACTTCAGCCCAGCTAGCTTTTCCCCCACTCTTCACAACCCCCTCTTCCCGCATCCCAGACACCCTCCAACCCAATACCACTGCCTGTCTCCGAGTGCATGACAGTGGAAAAAGGCCTTTTCTCCCACAGGAACAGCCAGTCCAACCCAGATAGGCTGTGGGGAGGTTTAACCCCTTTGCTGGCTGGTCACATGCCGTGTATGATCACAGGAATGCTGTGCCACATACATATCTGTTTCCTGAGCTATACGTATTTTTCTTTTACTTACCTTCCCCATTCCAGCATGAGCATGTCCCAGCTTGACCACTACAGGGAAGTTTGGTGTTGTAAGCTGAAAGACAAAAGAAGAGTTCCTCATCAGTGTTTCTTTTCAGCCATTATATTTGAAATAGTTTATTTAGTACCCTTCCTGGATGCTGATGGAAGGATAAAAAGGTCAAACAAAGATTGTCCAGGTGGTAGGACAATAAGCAAATAGCTCTTTACTGGGATCCATATGATCAGAAATGGAGGCCAGGCAGAATTCCTCAGATGTGACCCATTTTTGCTACCTGATAGCAGTAACCTCTAAAACCTTCTTATTTTTTCCCACTGCTTTTCCCACCCTGTATGTGCAGATGTGTGTACACTCAGATACATGCCAAAAAAAGCTGCACCTGCAAGCTTGAGTAAGTGAACACTTTCAGGTGCTGAAAACATCTGAACTGTGAGAAAGATGAGCATTGTTTGGTATTTTTTTCCCCACACAGACTGCTTTGGCCTTTAAAGCTAGTGTAAGCAGTCCTTCAGCAGCTCCCATTCCCCTCCCATCAGCAGTGGTGGGGCAAGGAGAGAGGGAACAGGGGCAAACCCTTGGGGACAACTCACAAAATCCATCTATTCATAAAGTCTCTTCCTCTCTAACTTCAGGGGTGGTTATAGAGAATAAAAGAGAACAAAGTGGGGTTGGGATCAGCAATAAAAATAGAAAAAAATGTCATGTCTTTTCCCTGGCTTGTGTGGTGCTTGCATTGGGCAAGCTCCTGCCATGTGAGCCATACAAGTGCATCTTAGTACCCATGTGGGATTTTACTTGGAGAACTGCAAGTATCCTCTCTGCCATCTGTGCCCCAGTTTCACGCTCATGCAAGGATTCACTTGGAGCGATTGGCTGAGAGCCGGGTGGCTGGACTACCAGGAAGCGCACATGTCAGGAGTAACGAGGACATATACACCACACCTCCCCTATGTAATGGTTGGTCCATTTCTATGTCTCTGCTTGACATCCCTGTGAATTTCATCTTGTCCTGTGCTCCTGATTCTTGTGATCTAAATGCTATCCCTTCAGTACATAACCTGTTATTTTTTATTCCCTATTTTATTTTCTTTAATGGTAATTCTTTAAAAAGACACTTTTGGGTTTACCTAAATGCCTGAAGTGATGAACTCCATTCATTAAGCAGTTAACCTGAAGATGTGGCAATGGGAGGGAGTTGAATTTTGACAGATAAATGGCTCTCATATTTATTTAAGTTTGAGAATATATAAGCAAATTGTTCCTGTGCTAATTACCAATTGTCTGTATGGACAGGCAGGCACTACGCCCCAAAGATAGAATTGTGCTGCAGTCTCCATCTGTGGCAGCTTGCTATAAATAACAAAATTAGTAATGAACACTGATATGTTTTGCTATTCAGCTGCTTATGTAGAGAAATGTCACAGGAGGGGAGTACAGTGAGTGCATTATGTTCTCAGTCAACCTGTGTCTCTGGTGAGGACCTTCTTCAGACAGAAAGCTGTGAAGGATCTTCTTCAGACCACAGAAGGGCACACAGCTGCAATAAATCACAGGCCCAGCACATACAGGGACCAGTGCCCGCTCTTTCAGAAGATGAGTCAAGAGACTGTGATAGGTGGCCATCCTGAAGCCCCATAGTTAAGCATATATCCAGGCACATGAGTTTGTGCTCTATTTCCCTTTTGCCTCTCTAATTCATTGGACGAGGCTGACAATTTGCTGCTGGCATCAAATGGAGGGCTGTGCCTGAGGCTTACCGCAGATAGGGCTATGGATGCACTGTGTCAGGCCTTTAATGCTGGAAGAGGAAAGGTACCTTAGTAGTTAGGGCACCCACTTGCTCAGAGTCTGGGAGACCTGGCTCGCTCCCCAGCTCTGTCATCCATGCCCCATGCACACTATTTGAGCCAAAGCGCTTGCAAGCTCTGGCCTCTGTTCCCTGTTTGTGAGCAGAGGCAGCAGCTGCTCCTACCACACAGGAAAAGCAAGCTGCATGCTGCGAGCTGGCCTGATACCCTGGCAAGGAGGCCAAAGAAGTGTGGGGGATAGATAATGTCATATCACCAGCTCAAAGCAGCTGGAGGCAGGAAGCGATGTCTCTGCTGCCCTGTTTGTGTACCCTACCTGCGGGTTTTGCTGAGGGAGCCTGGCTTGAGCACGCGGCCCAGGAGTGGGAAGCATCTGTTTTCCTGTGTACATGCAAAGAAAGCCTGGGATCCAATAAACAAGCAAAGTTTACTGCTATCCTGGAAGAAACCACCAGCAATGACAACACACTGCTCAAATGTCTCCCTTTCTCTTTGCTTCTTGGAAACATGAGCTCAGCTTTCTTGGTAGGGCCTGGGCCCATCATGCATGGGGGTAACCAGCTGGTGCCAGAGCTGCTTGGCTTGGCTGTAGTGCATGGGGCCTGGGATGAAACACAGATCCAGGCTCTGACTGTGTGGCAGCCTCCCTGGGAAAGCTGCAGCTCTGGGGAAATGCTGGCATATGATTTGTCAGGGATCTGCTTCTGCCACTGAAACCCTACCAACTTTCCAGGTACATGAACCTGCATTATGGCAGAACCAATGAGAGAGAGAAGCACATACTTAACTGCATTTTATAATGTGTTTATATAGTGCCAATGGAGTGCCCTTAGTCTGCTGAAGTTAAGTGGAATCAAAAGCTCTCAATACTCCACATGACTAAAGCAACCAGAGTCCACAACAACCACAATGGAGCTAAGAAGCCTTTGCTGAAGTGGTGGAAGCAGCCTGAATTCCACTGCAGTCAACGGGGATGATCCCAGCTTCCACCAGAGTCTTGCTGGGACTCCAGTCCTGTTTCTGGTGCTAGTAAGTTGGTCAGCCAGCATACTTGGCAAGCACCCAGATGGATAGGGAAGCCGAAGGAAGGGAGAATGCATTATAGATGCGACTATGAGGCAATTCTCAAACATACATGGTGAGAAGTTCCGGAGGTGGCTACAGCCGCCACAAGGGCAGACCCCTGAGATGAGTATTTACACATACTTAGTCATAGGTTTTCTGGGAAAGAAGATGCTTAAAATCAAAGGGTAGCACCAGAGCTTAATAAGAAAAGCATGTTTTTACTGAAATCACACAAAGAAATATGTCTGTGTCTTTCTATGTGTTTGTTTATGTGTTGTAAGGCCTCTTTTTTCTTGGAAAAATGGGGGAAAATCCTTTGATGATTTTAAAATGTGCCTGAACTGTTGACAGGGTTATAGATGATGTTTGCAGGTTTTGGGATGGGACTGTAGCAATGCAGCCACCTCAGTGATCAAACACAGGGTCTTAGTTCATATGCATAACTCAACACTTAGAATTAAATTCCTATACATGTATTTCCAGATGTTGTCACACAAAAACCTTAAGATGGCAAGGTTTACATATGTGTCTAGAACTTGGTGTATGAAGATGCCTGTTTAGAGTCAAGTAGGAGTTTGAATCCTGAACTAGGAACTTAGCAAAGCCATCTTTGGAAGGAGTGAAGAGAGAGTCATGAAGTTATTTCCAAGTTACAACACTGGTGGCCAAAGTATTTAATGTTAGCCCCTGATTTTAAGGGCTCTGCTCTGTGTGTAGTGTCACTGCAAAGATCACTTTGCAGTTAATCAGTATTTTGGCACTGGTGTGTAAAAGTGAGTGCTGGTATGCATACATTAGCTTCTATTTGAAAACACATGGCTGTAAACTATGACACTTTCCCCTTCGCCCTCTGCCTCCCCATTCCAACAACTAATGAGGTTTTCAATACTTCTTGTAAATATATGAGTATTTTCTGTATTTCTTGTCAGTGGAGCAGTAGAACACAGACGGATCTAAATTGATCTGAAGGGAGGAATCTTAGATGGAACCTGATCTATCCCATAAATACGATGCTTTCCACTCCTTTGTTTCACTGAGGCCCTCAAGAGGGATGCTGATTTTAGGTCTGTGATTTTGTGTACTGTCCTGTAGTCCATAAACAATGCAGTATGTCTCTTTTGGTTTCCTTCTGCTGTGTCTAGTTTTGTGCTTTAATTCACATTATCCATCTCATCTCATATGATACACTTCTATTTTCCAGTATTATTCTTTCTTCTGCAAAGCCTTTCCAGTCAATGCTAAAAGAAGTAGACCAGGGTGCAATGACATCATGGATAGTATTAGGGAGGATTTGGGGACATGGGAGATAGAGACATTAAAACTTTGGTCTCTTGGCACCAGTATTTTTTTACCATATTGTCGAGCGTTTTCAATCAGGCCAGAAGTCCCCATAGCACAAGGTACTGTAATTTTTGCTTCACCCTTCCCCCAGAAGTAATACTGTGAATTTTTCAAGCTTTTATAAGTTGTCTTTTCTGTTTATTTAGCTGCCTTTGCTTGTATGATGACAAAGTCTGTTCTGGGTGGGTACCTAATGGAGTATGGGAATGTTGTTCAAGTGCTTGAGAGCTCAATGTCGAAAGCAATGTGTGTGGCACGTCCCTGCTGTCAATTAACTTGGAGGAGCAGTGAGTATATATGATTTTCTGTAAAAGCAAGCAAGCTGATTCAAACCTACAGGAAAGTAATGATGTCATGACACGATGTCATTGTGTTTATGAAACTATCTTACTGAAAATCTCAGCTGACGACCAGCACTGATTGTTTGCCAGCCTTGCCCATACAAAGTCAGGATTGTACAGTGAATTATGGAGAAGCAGTAGTGCTCCCTATTATTCACTTACTCACTCATGAGCTGATGTAATCACCAACTGCATGTAGTGGGATGGGATTAATACTGTGGCCCCATGGAGGTTTGTGGTGGCCAATGGCTATGACAGACACGTCCTTCTCCTCTGCTGTTCACCAGATCAGAAACTGTGTAAGAAACAAGAAGCAATGATGGGAGAACATGTTGAACAATAAGAGTTGCCAGCATTAACATCTGTGCTCTATTAAAGGCATGTGATATGGATTCCATTGAAACACACACATGTGTCTTCATTACTGTATTATAACTACAGCACAATGAAGA
>NW_010197535.1:20861-24703 GCF_000695765.1 Mesitornis unicolor | reverse complement strand
AAAAGAGTGCCTATGCTTCCAAGTCAGTTGAAGTAAATCCTCAGGAGGAGGAGGTATCCTCAAGAGTCTCTGAAGGAAGGAGGAGATAGGGGTTATGATAAGAAAAATTATGAGATACTTGTGACAGGAAGAGTTCAATAACGGCTGTATCGAAACAGCATCATACAAGGTAGGACCTGAAGCAGTATGGTGACTGATAGATGTGATGGCAGCTGGAATACAACAGTGCTCTGTATAGCGAAAGAGGAAACAACATATATTTTTAGGATGGGTTAAGTTTTACAGAGCTTTACTGAGCTGGCATGATAAAATCAGTGCTGTGGATGAGGTGGATGATCCCACAGTAGTTTCAGTAGTCTATAAGGTAGGCTTGTAAAATCAAATGAGAATAAGCTAACACACTTGATGCAAAGCACTGTGAGGACAGAGGCCAACGTTTTACCAAACAAGCAAGTTCTGGATGTGGAAAAAAAGATGCAAGAATGAGGGTGCTCAGTACAAGGTTTTGGGGGAGATAAAGCATTCAATAACTTGAAGGGGACCTCATTGCTGCAGGCCTGGATATCTGTGAGAGCAACAGGAGGACCAGGAATGAGTGCAAAGCAAAAGATTAGATTTCAGATGGCTTAGATGGATGGACTTTTCTTTTCATTTTAGCACTGGTGCTAAGACCTCCAGCTTCAGATAGGAAGGAACATAGCGAGTAACTAGATGGAGATATTGCATAAATCAGTTTGGTAACATTCATAACTGAAGTCAGCAGTGCCTTAGGGTGCAAAGATCCTTCAGGGTGGTAAAAAATTCTCCTTTGAATCTATCAATGCTTTCAAAAAGCACAACACAAAGAAAAAAAAAGAAAACTCAATAGCAACATGACTTAATCCCCACATCCTTGAGTAAACAAACCACAAACCAAAGTTTCAGTCTCCTAACACTTGTTGTGGTTACAACAGGTCACAGAAGCAAGTGGAAAGGGTTAAATGGAAACTTGAACTTTTTGTCATTAATTCCTCCTCTAATGTTGCTTAACTTCTCCCTTATTTGAGACAGGATGCTTTTGGGTTCCCAGTAGTCCCCTGCAACATTTAGAGGATAAGAGCATGAGGACTTGATATTCTCATTCCCTTGGAGCTTCAAGTGTGAGAATTATATGACCACATCCAGACAAGCAGATGCTCAGCAAAGTAATTATATGGTGTGTGTGTGCATGCATGTGTGCGTGCTTGTATTCACACGCATATCTAGCAGTCCTGGTCAATAAATCCCAATTACCACATCTTAAAATTCAGGCGAGTTTTTAAGAGGTTGTTATGAGTACATAGAAAAGCTTTTTCTTAATGTCTGGTGTTCGCTTAGCCAGTATTTTGCAGTGTTGCCTTTAGGGAAGCCTCTTGTCTTTCTTTCTTTGCTAGGAAAGTAAATACATTCCTCCAACTCCTTATGTTGAAAAACTGTTTAAATATTTTTTGCAGGATGCAATGGAAGAGAAGAAACTCTTGAGTTTCCTCTTGCCCCTGACCTGAATTGGGTACCTTTTGCTGTGTTTTTCTCTAATCCTAAAATTCCATTTGCCATGTAAACAGAGTGCAGAGGGAGAGGTGGTGAATGCCACTGTTGACAGTGTGGGGAACTCTCTAGGAATTTTCTTTTGATGGGTAACCTTTGGAAAGTCTGTAGTGCCTAAGATGTGGTAGAAGATACAGGAAGGAGACAGATGGGGAAAAATGCTTTATGAGGTTATCCTGGAGTCTTCAAAGCCATCTCTCTTCCAAGAATCCCTAAGGGTCACAAGATGCTGCCCAACACCACTCCCTCTTCACTTGGAAGGCTTGATGGTCTGTTTCTGGGGCAAACTCTGAATTCACACTGATTTCAAAATAAGCAGCATGGGATTTCTTTCGAGAGAACAAAACTTACTTGAACCTTCAGCAACAGGCACCATAGGAGTAATTAGGTCTCACTGAAGCCAATCATTCTATCATTACTGCTGGTCCCTAACCTCATCATGCAGTCTGCTGCAGGTGCTTTCCTCTCTTCAAAGGCCAAACTGAATATGATTTTCACCCCAGCTTTTACACAAAGTAGAGCTATGTGCCCCAACTGCAAAGCTTGGGAGAATCACACATGACGCCAAGGGCTTGGTCGTGGTTTCAAAACCTTCTGTAGCGCATTTGAGAGTGGTGTAGTTATGTCAGCACAAAATGAGAAGCAGGCCCTGGGCTTATTAGTACAGTAATCGAGAAACACTCTGCCTGACACAGAAATGGCTCTGATGTTTTATTGTAAGTCTCACGCTGTTGTAACTGTGTCAATGACCCTGCGCAGCCTTGGCTTGTCAGATGCTAGCAGGAAGAGAGCCACAAGCAATGAGCCATGGATGCTGACTGGTACAGGCAACAGGATACCATGGTCTGCTGGAACATCTGAAACACCCTCCAGGCTCCTAAAAGCTATTGGGCATTGGGCAATGGATCACTGCCTCCTTCCCTCTTGCCATTCTTCAGCACTCAGATCTACAGAAATAGCAGCACAGAGAACCAGGCATTCACAGTTGGACTTTTTTGAAAGATTCCTGTTTTATTTTTATACTTTTTTAAAAGCACAGCTAGTACTCTTGATTAATGCTCCAGAGCATAAGGGCTTTTGGACATAAAGAAGAATGAGGAACATGGGAAATGTCACCCTGCAGCTGGCATCTCAGGCTACATCTATACTCGTAAACAGAGCAATGACATAGCAGGGACAACAACCCTGAATTGCCTAAACTGTTAAATTCTTAGACTGATCTCTTGTATATTCTGGCTCAAGCCAAATAGTCTTCTCCCAAACAATTTCCAAGCACAACATGGAAACCAGCATAAGTCTGCAGCCATAGCCCATAGGATACTCTGGAGGTTAAGAGAGCTTGATAGCACAGCTGGGGTTGGGCCATGCTAGAGTTGCCAAAGAATGCGCCTGGCACCGTATGGTTTGCTGCTGTTAATGTAGCCTCAGTCGGTCTCACAGGGTTGAGCAGGAGAGTAGCTTTTATCTCACATTATGCCCTGTCTTTGTATGCTCTCACATTAGTGTTTTATTTTAGTTGTACAGATGAATGGTCTATCACATATGGCCATATGCCATACCATTCCCATGGGATAACTTCCACTGACTACCTTTTTCAGAATGAATTCATAGTGGATGCATTTTTCACCTACAGCCACAGATATTTACACCACATTTATTTTGTCCACTGACCTGGAAAGTCAGGTGTTACCTCACAGGAGAAATGTTTATGCTATGGGCCCAGTTTGTCCTATTTTACAGCCAGATCTTATTTTCAGCACTTTGAGCCCTCAGGCTCATGCAGGAATTCAAATCCTTCACTAATGTGGCCTGGCGGTGAGATACACATCCCCTGCTTTTTGTGCTCTGGGACCTAACTCCTCCATGGGCTGCACATGCAGCTGAACACTGGCAGCAGCTCTTCTGAACCCTGAAGTTGTTGTGGTATCTTTTGTAGGCACCTAGAGCAGGTGAGGGCCAAATATGAGCCTTGTTCTTCCCGCATCCTTGTTCTTGTGCTTCATAGTTTCAAGTTTTTTTCCCCAGATAAAAATCTGCTATATTTATCCAGACTAATTTTTGACTCATGTCAGAGACACTGAGGACATGAAAGGCAGTCATTGTATCCTATGACTGAATTAGCTCTGTCTCTCTTGAGACTTCTTAGGAACTTTCAAATTACATGTTTTTGGTAGGAGCCAAAAACTGTAGCGAGGGGTTTATTTCACCATCTCTCCAAATTCAGCAGTTGCTTGGAGAAGAAAATGAGGTCCCAAAGTGCAAACTTCCTATTTTCA
>NW_010197535.1:16243-20830 GCF_000695765.1 Mesitornis unicolor | reverse complement strand
CGTGTTTCAATGATTCTCTGAATAAGCACTAACTTTTTCTTTTTTTTATCCCAAGGAGAGATGAAATGCTTTCAAACTGTAAAAGGGAAGTTTTTCTGACATGCATTTTATTTATCCATGTTTCATTCTTGAGGTTTTTGAGATTTTGACTCTGAGTTAGGGAAATAATCTGAAACCTTGAAATGTCGCAAGAGCTGAGAAAACCTTTTCCCACCTAGGCGTTGAGGGCATGAGCCCATAATGGCACCATATGGGTATTTGTCTCCCTCTTGTGGCTTATTCCATGAGATAAGATGTAATCCTGCTCCACCTGTTTGCTAAAGCCATTGGAGCTTTCCAGTGGAAGTGGAAGAAATGAATTTGGTGGGTGTCCTGTGTGACTATCCTATATGTAAACTTTGCTTGCGACCTTAGTGCTGATCGACAACCCAGGTTGCCATTAGGAGTCAAAACCAGTAGGGGAGTTGAGCAGGCTCCACACAGCACATAGACAGAGTTCTTTTCAGCTGGGACTCACTACTGTTTACATCTTTCCCAGCTGCAACGAGAAAGGGGCTCCTGAAGTGAATGCATTCAGAGGAAGACAGAAGAAACCACTGTGTGGATCAGCCTTTTTCATCTCGCAACCACCACCTCGGTCAGCGGCATTTTTCCCCTGCTGAGCACACACATTGATGTACCGCAGGCTGCAGCGGCCAGGAATGGCAAGCAACAGGAAGCAGAGAAATTCCTTTTGGAGTAACACATAGGCCCTCTTCTTTAACTGGGGCAAGTGTGGAGCGGCAAAGGATGCTGTGGTCTCCATGAGCCCACTCCTTCTGTTTTGTCTAGAGAGAAAGGGTTCGCCCTTTACTGGAAAAAGAGGTGGAGACCTGAGCTGATTTCATCTGTGAGGCAACATCTCCACTTCTCTGGGATAAATGAGACAAATGTGAGTGAGTTGATCCACGCCCAATACAGGAAGGTATTTGTTTCTTTCCCAGGCACATTACTGAGACTGTCATGGGATCCAGGTAGGATTTTGGAATGTGGACAGAAACCCACATGGAGGTAAATGGACATGCACCCGAAAGAAGGGCAAACGACTCACCAGGGGAGCTCATGCCTGGCACTTTGGCTGAAGGCAGTGCCAGGCACAGGGGGTGAGACAAGGGGAACAGAGGAACCACTTGTCTATACTACCTGTTGTCACCAAATATGCTATCCTTCCATCGCTCCACAGGCAAAGTTTGAAGCTAGTCCAGAAAGCTGAGTACTTGTTTCCTTATTACAGTTTTACCTCTTTTCTTCCCATCAGATTTTATGCCATTAAATTGTTTTCCAGAACTTGTTGCTGAAGTCTTCCTGGCTCTATGTCTCATGGAGGTAGTGCCAGCACCTCAGAAATGCAGCAGCTGAACTTCTCTGCTGAACTGTGCTGCACAAAAAGTCGCTATCAAAATATATAGACCAAACTTCAAGGGAGTAGGAGCTCCTTTTAAACAACAACAACAACAACAACAACAACAACAACAACAATCCTTGCACTGACAAAGAAAAAAATGTTTTCTCTCTCAAAGAAGCTAAAACATACCTCAGTCTGTTTAGGACTACTCGAAACCTGTAAGAGAAAACTTAGTCTCAGGTGGAGAAATCAACTGGGCACTTGACTATTTCTTGATTCTCTTTCTTAAATTCTGAAATCAGAGAGAGTTTTGTTTATATTTACCTTTGCAGGCTTCTCAACTGGTGGGTTTTCACTCATCAGTTGTGAGTGGGACAGTGAAAAAAATGTTCAAAACCTCCCGTGCAGGGGTGGCTCAGCTCATTCCATGCTCAGAGAGTAGTAGGTGTCCAGGCGGTGTGTATGTCTGTGCACTTTCGGACTTTGGTAGCAAGAATCTGATACTGGACCTTGAGGACAGAGTACTATTTCATATGCATTTTGTAGACAGCCCTAATTAGCTAAATTAGTTTGTCTGCATCATAAATGTAAAGCAGCACACAGTGGATTTGTCTCCAATTGTGGCATTGCTGTGGTGATGTGTTGCAGACTTCTTTTTTTTTTAGCTTTCTCATTAGTACTTAGCTTTAGGCATTTGTGAGAAACCACAGCCTCCAAAAGCTCCCACTCCTGTCCTCTTAATTTTGACTCACAAGGTTTTAATGGATGCACAGAAAGCAAAGAAAGTCTTTGGTTCTCATACCATTCAGCAAACCCCCGGCTGGCACTGGCATTGTTTGGGAACCCTTGTGGGGATGAAAGCAAACTCTGTACAGATGTGGCCTCTTCTGAGACTGCTCTTTGAGGCCTGTTGATTCTCAGAACAAAAAGCACGTGAGGAGGGTGACTGGCAGGGGATTTCCATGGAGTGCTCTGAGTGAAGTTATTTTAAACTGATCCTGCGCCACACGGGGCTAGCGATAGTCCTTGGTGGGAGGGGTTCTCAAAAGCACAAACGCTGCTGTGACCCTTTGTATGCGGTGAATTTTTCCATAACCTCAGTGGGACCAGAGCTGGCATGTCAGCTCCACACAGAGGGACACTGCGTGGAGATCCTCTGGGACGATAGGATGCAGGCTCACCAGTTTGGAGCTGGGAAAGGTAGAGCTAGATGATTATAGCAATAGAGCCACACATAGATGGCTTGTGTAGGGACAGCTCAGGCGTTGCTGTTCCCAGGCCTTTCTAGGGAGGGAGGGGGGTTAGCATACATGGATCTGGCTGCTATGTGTTTTTGAACCTTGGTTTCCACCCATGAGAAGTTAATGGGGTGAAGCCATCTGGTTGGGTATCTCTGTGCCTGCTGTGAAGACACGCTCGTGGAGCACTTATGACAAATCCTGTCCTTTCTTCCTAAACTCTCACGTAGGGAGTTTATGAGGCACGATATGTGAACCCAGCCCCGTGAAAGGATTAATCAGCTCTCAGAAACTGGGAGTGGTAAATGGGGTCCCTCCTGAAACAAATCCCGCTATGAGTACGACCGCTGATTAAATTGCAGCTTTGGATGGTAAAAATGTAACCAGGGCAGGAAATTTGATTACATCCATCAATCCAACTGTCTGATTTCATGTGGCTAATGCTATCCTGAGCTCATCACTATGGCAGCATGGCATCTCACACGTAAAGTCCAAAGCCCTGGCTGCACTGAAGGCGATGGGAGTTGGCTCACTCATTTCGACGAGGGTATGGTTTCTTTTGCAATGCCTGGTAAAGAATGTTTATCTCGAATTCCTCTCCCACCCTGAGGTATTTTCACTGTTTTATTGCTTGATGATGCAACTTTTAAGCAATCCTGGGAGGGTGGCCTTTCATGCCCAAAGTTGAGGCTGACCGAGAGTAGGAGAGGCTGAGGTTGGTCACCCAGCTTGTGATGCAAGGTCTCTGGGGAACATGGACCAAAGCTGCCTCAAGGCGTCCCCATGACAGGGAGAAATGAGCTTTTCCGGGAACTTGGAGCAGTGCTGGGAAAGCTCGAGAGAGGGGAAGCATCTGACCCCTTCTTCCCTCTCGTCTCTTCCCACAGATCTGGTAGGTCTCAGACGACACCGTTAAGGAAAGGCTGGGACTCTTCCCTCTAGGGTGGTACATCTCCATACTGCACCAGCGCTGGCCTGGGACCATGGGCCTCGTTTGACCCAAAGTTTCTGTGTTGCCAAGGTAGTGCTAGGAGACACAGATCATTTCTAAATGTGATTTCATTCTTTTATGCCATAAGTTAATTGCTTCCTTGTACCACAATATGTTCCAGCTGTTGGTCTTTATCTGTTTCTGGGTTTCTTCCGTCACTCTGGTGCATGGGTAATTTAGAAATGGTTCCCACATTTCCTCTTTTACTTCAAAAGGAACAAGAAAAGAAAAACACTCATAGGCAAAATCTGCTCACTTCTAACTGTATTTCTCCACATGAGAGGCTCCAAGATAAAATTCCCTAAAATATTGCCTATCAAAAGGGTTACTTTGCATTTGTTGATGTAGAGCAGAGCTTCTTCCTTGGTGACACTGCACAGGTAGAAGCCCAGACAGAAGCGGGGCAACCTAAGCTGTGCAGTATGCAACAAACCCAGCTTTAATCTTTAATGTAGTGAGACTCCTTGTCCAAGCTTACAAAGACTGCCTTGGCTTGGGAGTGAGGGAGAATGAGGACTCTTTCATTTTTTTTGTAAAATTTGATGTGATCCTCTGTGTCCCCACCAACAGATGACAATAATTATATTGAATGCAGTTCCTCAGATCCACTGGGCTGTTTTGAGAGGTGGTTAGGTGGTACAGAGGACTAGATAGACAGCCAGAGATCAAATTTTCAGAGCTGCAAGCAATCTGTGTGAGAGGTGGATTAAACAGGTCCTTCTTCTTCAAGCACAGCTTCAAAACATTTCCCAACACCCAAGAACAAGATTACAACTAATGTGCTCTCAAGAGATAAAGTAGCATATAAGTTTTAATTATTTTCAACTGCAAATATGTTATGAAGGGAAGAGAAGAGGTATAAGGAATTGCCCAGAGATGTGGGTGAACTTGGCAGTGAGATTCAAAGCTGACCTTTTCAAGAGCTGTATTAATCACTGGCTAAGCTAACAACTGACTTGTAACTTCAACAGAAG
>NW_010197535.1:12706-16212 GCF_000695765.1 Mesitornis unicolor | reverse complement strand
AAGAGTGAGGGAGAGTCAGTGAATCGGGAGGAAGAAATGAAAACGGAAATGGCTGTGTGGGATAGGTGTGAATTGCAAGTGAGCTGGCTAAACGGAGTGAAGCGGAGGCTATTTGCTTTAGTTCAATGTGAGTGTTACAGGAGGCAGATGCCCATGGACACCTTGATCCTTAGTTCCTACTGCTCTCCTTTGCTTACAGCTTATTGATGGGAACCAGAGACATGAAGAATTAAATACCCAGGTGCAAACTTAACCAGCTCTGAACTTCCATGACCTCTATTTCAGGCTTATTAGTCTGATCTGTCTTGGGAGTGTCAGCTGGTGGCCAGCACTTTTCTCCCAAGGGATAGCCAGCAAGAGAGGTCTATTGCATTACCATGTTGTTCATGGGCAGGGTGAGCTGCATCATGTCATTTACAATGCTGTTGAGCAGAAATATCCAGCAATGAGCAGGGCAGATTTAAACTGTGCACAATTTTTTTACAATGAATGGGGTTTATACTGACTCCAGATGGCATTAAGAAAGTTTAGTGCTACTGCTATCCTCACCAATTCCTCTCTGTGAACATCAGACAAGCCAGTGGGGAACACGTACTTTGGCACTTTGGGTCATGCTTGGGGCATGGGCCTTGCTGCCAGGTTGGCTATGGGAAGTGTGTCATTTAGTGGAAGTCCATTTGGGGCCCAAAACTGGCACACGTGTTGGCAGCAGTGCAAGGCTGGGACTCTTCCTCTCCTGTGATATGACAGCCCAAGCCCAGCTGGCTAGGCAAAGGATTGGCATCCTGAGCTCACACAGTGAACCTCACGTTAGATGTGTTTCAGTTACATCTGCAAAGGATGCTAAATATATAAATGAAGAAAGGAGTTTTAGGCTGATAGAAGTGTGCCTACACTGGGACTTCATGAAGGCAGAAAAACCGTAGAGCTGACTTGGCCTTTACACTGCCCTGGGGCAGACAGAGTCAGCATGAAGGAAGCCCCACAGATACCGTGGTCTTTTATAATGAGGAGCTTATACTGACCATAAATGACATTGTAAAGCACTCTGAGTGCTCTCAGGTAATAAAGTAACTGTGTAATCCCATCATGCATTAGCTCCTGCTCACCCTTTTTACTTCAAATATAGCCTGAGTCCCCAAATTTGGAGAAATAAGAACTTAGATCTAGGATTCAGTAGAGCTGATCAGTTTGAGAAAATGCCTCAGCTAAAGACAGTCCTGACTGAAAACAAAGGGGACCTCCTCTGGCACCTGCTGCTCCACTGCTGCCAGCTTAGGGCTGAGCTCTCCAAGGCATTGCCCAAAACCGTAAGGCAGCTATCCAGGCAAAACGGGGCTGGCGAATAAACAGGAAAGCAGACATGCACAGGTGTAGTGGGAAGATGGTCAGCACAAATGGGTATACATGAAGTTGTGACAGAAAATCATCACTGCTCCTGAGTAGTCACCAGGGGCAGATCCTGCTAGCCCGGTGTGGCCTATTCTGGGACTAATTATTTGACAGATGGAGATGTGACAAACTGTCCCAGCGAAGCAGGTCCTTCAGCCATTCACACGACACTGAGTTTTCCCAGGCGTGCCGGCCAAGTGTGCTCAAGCCTGAGTTTCTGCTTACCTAACCCACAGGCCTGGACCTGATCTGTAGTAAAACTCCCTGTGAGCTTTCACACACTCCTTAGCTTAGATGAAGCTTAAGGATGCAATGAAAGAACTAAGCTCTTCTTGAAGATGAGTTCTTGATTTCTAGAATAAAAGCCCAGGGTTTGGAAATCTGAGATCAGCATGATTCCACTGATGAAAACTCAGTTTTGAGCATGATCTGACAGAGCTCTGACTTACTGGGTGTGGTGGAAAGTATATTTGTTTGCAAACCTCTGCATTGGAAAGGACTTGCAGAGGTGTTTTTTTCTTGGAGACAAGATGACTTATTATCAATCTATACAGTTATAAATTAAATGAGTATACTATGTTGAATGCTGGGCAAAATAAACTCTGCTTCAAGCATTTACAGTCAAAACAGACAAGATGAAGGAGAATTATCTTCACTTTGGGAATGACGAACTGAAACACTGGGAGATTAAGTGATTTGCCATGAATCAAATGGGCAATCTGTGGCAGAGCCAAGAATAAAATCCAGATCCCACTGCAGCAACCTAACCAGGAACATCCTCCCCATTGAATAGTTTAATTAACATAAATTAAGCAGCAAGTTGACTCAACATGTTTTTAATTTTACATGTGTACTTCAGAGAACATGATAATTGCATTTTAAAATCTAAAAATAAACACATATGTCTGTCAGAAAATCAAGAGGCACACAGGAAAAATAGCTCATCCCTTTATTATATTCAGTGTGAAGTCCTTCGTTAGGACTAAAATTGTGATGTGAAGTGAAGGAAGAAGGCAAAGAACTCTCTCTTTCACCATGAGTTTATTAGAATTAAAAATAACTCTTCTTTTACTTCTGTGTTGTCTAAGTGCCAGGGCTCTGTGTAAACAGAAAAGCCACATCACAGATTCTTTAAGCACAGATCCTGTCAAATCCACCACATCCTCAGTCAGCCCAGTGGTGTTCAGTGAGCAAGAGGCAGAGCTGAGAATCTGCTAGCACCTAATATGTGCATCTGAAAGGGCCCAAAGATGGAAGGAGTCTGGGAAGCACCTGAGCCCTCTCATGTGCTGAAAGGGAAGATGAGAGCAGAAGAGATACAATAGCAAATCCCAGTCGAGGGGAAGATGTCTTTTAAGCTTAGCAACAAATCTGCTTGGTCTTTGAAGTTGGCTACGCCAGGCTTCATTCCCAGACAGCAGGGTGAGCATTCCTCTCTAAAATTAAGCCCCTGGCAATTGCTCCCCCCAAGGAATAGGCATGTTCTGAGTGTAGGAAAGCTACACATGAGTGACAATAGGATTTAAAGAGCAAGAGAGAAAGAGAGGAACTGATTTAGACCTCATGGGAACATTCACGGGGCCTTTTCTATATGCAAAACACTTGCATTGAATTAAGCTAAATCAATATAAGCCAGCTGGAAACTGATCAATGATGATGGCGTTCACAAGCAAACAAGAGATTATTTGGCAGGGGCTGCATACCAGCTGAGGGCCACTGAGCCCTGGTCAACACAGATTCACGGGGAAGGTCAAAAGGCAACAGCACTTACGGGGACCATTCTTGCAACGCCTGACGCAAGCATGCCCGTGTGTCTGCACATTGCACCCCTCCCAAATCACAGATCACATCATCACCCCTAACAACACAGCACTGAGCAGGAGGCAACCACCCTGGCTGATAAGACCGTATCAGCTGGAGCTTGGTGCTGTGCTAGGAGGCTTGTGTATCTCCTGGTCAGCCTAGCACACACACTGAACAACTACAAGTCTGCCCAGTGCAGGTTTTGTATGTAGATCAACCTTTACTACCTTGGGGTCTCTTCTGCAACTCTTTTCCCACAGTTACAGTGAAATGAGAAAATTTGGCAGACCCTTGGCTTTTGTTTTCAGAGC
>NW_010197535.1:8383-12675 GCF_000695765.1 Mesitornis unicolor | reverse complement strand
GCCAAACGCGCTCTTCCTGTGACACTGCTACCAGTATGACACAGACCCTGCTTTGATGTTCACTGGGGGATTTTATGCACTTTTTTGTACGTGAGGAATGTCAGGAAAATGCCAGTAATATTTGATGCACCCAGAGTTATGTCTTAAGATTGCACTTTGAGGAAGAAATTTAGCAAACTGGAATGTGGTGGCCGCATCCTTCCAGCCACAGCATCCTTTCCAGGAGAAACTGCTCCTGTTGCACTCTGCTTTTCTCCCATGACCAAAGCTCGAAGAAATTATAAAATGAAGGCTGGTGCCTCATTTTAACATTTTGATTGTGTCTATGGGCTTCCATGGTAGTACCTCATTTTGGGGATTAGGTACCATTCAAAAGGAGAGGAGTGGTGGCTTTCACACAGCATGCCAGGATTGATCCCACTCCTGTGCCCAGGGTTATGTTACTCCATGCTGAAGAAGAGTTGGGAATGAGACACTAAATGTGACTCTTGTTTCTCACCTAAAATTAGACACCTATGTATCTTGTTTTGACATCTGCAGCAGCCCGTCCGGACAAACGCTCAGTGGAGAGCAATTGGGGGTTTCAGAGCCTGATTTGTCTGAACTATTGAGACAATGTATCTCAGGCTGAGAACAGCTTCTCCCCAGTGATGTCTGTATTTGTCCCCACTGATGCCAAAGACAGCGATGGTGACAATGTCAAGTATACACACCTGCATAATACACATCTACAGGATATATGCCTGCATTTGGTTAGATGAATCCTAACCCTTGAACAAAACTGATTGTGAGCAAGCCCATGGGTTAAAAAAGCTAAGAAAATGCTCTGCCTGGAAAGGTGGAGTCACTGAAAGCCTCACCTTGGGAGAACTGGTGTTCTCTGGGAGCACGAAAGGTAACTAGAGAAAGTTTGAACAGGGCTTTGTTGTCTATCAGCAGATACTGGGGACCAAGGAAAAGGAGGAACCTGGTTTGCTTTGAGGTGCTGGGCAGTGGTCTGTGGTGATTGTGTATGGGCATGTGAACACCTGGTGTCCTTCTGGCCTCCACTGCTAGTATGTGGCCTTCAGTGACTGTGGAAAATGATGCTAAGCTGGATGCTTCTACGACAGTCAGAGGTGGCTTTATTTTTGACAATAGCTGGTGCTGAAGTACTAGATGCTTCTAATAGTTTCAAATTAAGCCTGACATCTGAGGCCCACCAGGATGCTCACAGGAATTTGAAGAATACTGGCTTCCACATAAAAATGAAACATGTGAACCATATGTCATTAAACAGTACAATAACCGGGCAAAAATGCAGCAGTTTGTGGCTGTCAGGGGGTTGAAGAACCAAGCTCCTTGAATTTGAGGAGCTGAGTCTCTAGGAAGAGAGCAAACATGGCTGGAACCTGAGACAAAGCAGTCAAAAATCTACTGGAGGAGCCATAGTTATTTTTTGGAAATGCAGTTAAAATTTGCCAGCCAAATGAAGTTACCTAACTCAGACTACAGAAGACAGATAGTGCTATCAGACCACAGAGGATGTATGCTAGCAGCAGAATGGTATATTGAGCATGAAGCTGCTGTCCTCACAAAGTAGTGCACAGATCTACAAACAACAGAAATTAAGACAATGACTGGAATTTGGAAAAAACATTCAAGAACCACAGTAATTTCCATCACTTTCAAAGAGCTTCCCCAGCATGGCCAAAGAGGACAATAGCACCATGTCCTCAGATGACTCTTCATGGGACCGGTGAGCAGTGCTGCAGAAGATTCAAGCACCATCATCTCGAAAGCAAATGAAATGCCTGTGTCTTCAATGTGGGTGTCGGTGCAAGCTGAAACGTTTCCAGGAACGGGCATGTTAGCATAGAAAGCAAAGCGATAGGCAATTGACCATAAATAGGTGAAGCTCAGGACTTACTGTGGCGAGCCAATTCCTATTAGAGTTGTGACTAAACTCATGGGCAATTAGCAAGTTGGAAGAAATACAATTTATAATCACATCAAGGGAAAAAAGTTATCCACGAATAAAAACATGCCACTCCCTTCATCTCATTAAAGAGGTAACTCACCAAAGAGGCAGAAGATCAAAACAACTGAAGAAGAGTTTGAGGATATCTTGCAAGGGAAAGGGAACCTGTTAAGGCTTGTCACCTACACTGAAAGCACAGGCCAGCCAAGTGAATACTCCCATGGCATGGGAACAGTTGGTCAGCTGATGCAGTCTGGCATAAATTTCTGCATGTCACAGAAATTAGGTATTTATTTCAGAGACAGCCTTACTAGACAGTTGTAAAAGTGATTATATCCAGTTTTGCTAGATCTGGTCACCTGTTGTAGTGAATGGCTAACACAGCACTGTGGTTTAGTGAGTCTGAGTTTAAGCAGTGTGTGGTGAAGCATGTTATGAGACATTTCATTGCTAGTCCAAATTTATACCCTAGTACAACAGGTTGGTAGAAAACAACATCAAAATAAGAAACCGTCCACTGGAACAGAGTACGGAGGTTAACTGTGACCTGCATTTAGCATTGTTAAATTACAGGATTGTACAGATGAGTGGTTTGTCAGCTACAAAGATTTCCTTCAGCAAAAATCTGAAGAAGTGAGAATGCCTGCATTGTTAGAAACTGATGACACCAAGGCCTGGTGCATCTACAAAGAAAAACAAACCTTTAAGGTAAAACAAACCTTTAAGAACAGAGGTCGTGGAATCATCCACTCCAAAGCAGATGATCTACATACACACACACACAAATAAAAGAGGAGGAAGAGAAAGAAAAACAAAGAACAGTTGAAGAAGTAGTGAGATCTGAAATGGTAGCCTTGAGTTCATGATGTTGTAACAAATGGGCATTTGATCTCCAAAGACATAGGTGACCTCCAATTTTTAGAAGAGACAGGGAGCTGAAGATCATAAGGTTGGTTATGTTGCTCAGGAAGGTCTCGAGCAGGGGATGATCAGAGCTGGCTGACGCAGCTGCATCCTAGATTATGGCACAGCAAGAATGAATAAACTCAGAGGTGCTCATCAGTAACTGTGCTGGTATTTTTACACTGATAGGGATTTTGGGAAGGTCCATGCAACCTTGCAAGGTAGGGAAACCAACTGAATATTATTTACCACGCTGCATACATGTATCTAGCTCTCTATATTTTGTTTTTGCTGGCAAAGGTCCATGTGGAGAATTGTACTTTTAAGAGGCTTTCCAAAAGCAAGTGGCAGCAGCAACTGCCTTGATCCCAGGCCCACGCTATGCATTGATGGACAGGAGAAGATCAGGCTCCAGTGAAGGGTACCTCCTTCAGATATGGTTGCTCAAAATGATTTCTGAACAACAGGCACTGCTCATTCAGGAACACTGTTTACTGCCATTTAGTGAGAAAGTACTGCTTCAGCTGGCATTCAGGATAAGCATCTCCTGAAGTCAAAATAATTTTGCAATTACTCAGAAACTGATTGTGCTTTCATAACAATACTGATTTGCCAAAAGATCATGTAGCAGTCCAGTATAACTTGCGAAAAACCAACCAGAAAGTACTTGAAATGCAAGGTTTCTGCAATTCACAATGGCTTATCTTTTTGTGGAAGAAAAAATGTCACCAAGACAGCATTTTTTAGTGGAAATGTCAAATGAAAGCAGGAGCATTTTAAATAGTAGGAGAAGATCCTATTTTCCTTAAATGCAGATTTTTTTTTCCCCATAAAAATAAGTTGAAACTGTCTACTGACATTATTCTATATGCAAAGCAGTACTATTGGGACATTCCAAATCACACAAGACTTTTAATTTTGTAATGGTCTACCTGCTGTCTTCTGCTAGGATTGCTGTCTCTTGTGTTATCAGAATACCACCAAATCAACAGCGCAGATCTAAGAGAAGCACCTATGAATGTTCCAGGAATTTCAATGCAGCCAGTTAAAAGCATTAATAATTAAAGTTAATTAGGCCTGAGAGGTACTTAAGTATCTAATGACCATTTCTGTGTTCTGAACCTAAATACTTTTTGGGCATAAAGACAAAGCATTGCGATTATATTGAAAATAGCCGAAACATATTTCATTTTATCACAGCAGAGCTTCTAACTTCCAAACCCCTTCCCCCCTCCCCCAAACTTATAAACCTCAAAATGCCAACAGCAAAAAAATAAATCAAAGTGAAGCAAAAGGGATCTCCTTAAAATGAAACATAAAATTAAATTTTCTTCTGGACTTCCTATAGGGTTTTCCCACCCCAGCAAGGGAATAGTGACATCAGTTCAAGGTGTCATCCCCTCTCTGAGTCATTCAGCTGCACAGAAAG
>NW_010197535.1:0-8352 GCF_000695765.1 Mesitornis unicolor | reverse complement strand
GAAAGAGAAAGCATCTAGAATGGGTCTCCAGGGCTTTAGCCCCCTGAATTTCTCCTCAGCATACAATCTCTGGAAGAAGTGGAGAAACCCCTCGTGCAGGAAGTGATTCAGAAACATACGATGGTCTGTTTGCAGTGACTCACAACACATCAATAGCAGAATTGTCCAGAGACCTATAGGATGTCAGGACTCTTTTTATACCACTGTGCAACCACAAGTACTGAGAAACATGTGTTTCCTATCACTCAGCCCAGCTTTATGCTAGGCTAATATATGTTAGTCTGTCTGAGTGCATGTTTGAAAACAATCCTAGGCTCGCATATATGTAGAAAGATTTGTGCTCAGGCTTACTATTATTTTTATTTAGATCACAAGTGTTTCTATTGGAGATTGTATGGATGCAATTACGGTTTGTTCTTTGTTTTCAGCAGACTGCACTACATAAATATGTATACTTTGAATGGTACATTTGTTTCACAATATGTTCTACCAGCAGGTTGCATGCAGATGTGCCACCAGGTTTCTGCAGCCGATCACAGTGGTATGCAATGCTGCAGCATTGTCAGAGCAGTGATGATACTCAGGCCACCTATAACTTATTATGAGATGATCTTTAACCTTTTGAAAAACTTGCCTTCTTTTGCCCATTCAGGCTACAATATTCTACTCTGAGTGCCTCCCTTAAGATGAATATATGGAGAATTTCAGGTAAAACAGAACACTAAACACCCTTACACGTACACACTCACACATACAAACAAAGGAAGAGTTGTTGGTTTGTCATAGTGAATACCCATGACTACTTCTTTAGAAAACTGACAACTCCAGCTATGAAAAAAGCCAATGGAGTCTAGCAGTTCTTGGACTTCTTTATCCTTGTGAAAATTTGGCCAAATTAGGTCAAGTTTCAAGGTCTTAGTACCTGCAGTTAGCACCTGCTAAGCGCAGTCTTGCCCAAGATCTACCCCAAGCCAATCAAAGTGTCTGTCTGTGCTGAGCAGGCTGTTGAAGTGCAGAGGCTCACCGAGATCTTCCCCTGCAATTGCAAGTCTCAGGTGCTGAACTGAAATAAGGGAGTCTGTAGGTGTGGAAACATGAACAAACAAAAATAAAGAAGCAAATTACTTCGTGTGAACTGATATGTAGCAATTATTCCTGTTCATTCTTACTCTGCATAAATGGGGGGGAGGGGGGGTAAGTCACGGCAATCTAACCTGCAATAAAAGGCAAATAAACTAGCTTACATTTACAGCATGTTAAGAGTTGTCACGCAGACAGATACCTGTTTATGGTCATTAAAAGCTGATGGGATGTGCTACTGCATGGTGACAGTTTTGTGTATCTGTCCCTTTCTGTACATGTACCACACTCCCTGTGCGGGGTCGGTGTCAGGGCTATAACTTTGCATGTGAAAGCCATAGTTCAAATGTGGAAAAAGCAAGAACCAGCCCCAGGGAGAAGGACTGGAATTGGGCAGGGAGGTGGAATTGGAGACTGGAATTGGAATGTCAGGTGATGACACTGGGATTGAAGAACACTATGGAAGAAAGAAACTAGAAGTAAAGGTCTGGTTGGGTAAGAATAAGGATGGGAGCCAAGAGCAGAATATCTAGGGACCAGTGAGACAAAAACCCTGTGTGGAGAGAGAAGATGTGATCTGATGTGCAGCAATGAGGAAGGCAAGGACTGGCTGGGCAAGGAGCTATGGACCAAGGAAGAGCAGGGTGTGGGCAAATATCTTATGGGAGGCAGATATTGCACAGGGATCAAGGTGCAAGCAGAGAACTGGGATGGGCTGGAGAGAGAGTCTGAAGCAATGGGGTACACTGTCAATGAACCAGGTGTCAGGGGAAGGAATCTGAGAAAGGAAAGAAGCAGGAAGGCAGAGTATTGACAGGGAGGGGAGATAGCATGGACAGAAAGCCAGGGATAAAGGCACTGGACAGGTCAGCCAAGGCCAGTGGCACTGGTGGCAAAGACTGGGACTCATTGGCAAGATGTTTAGGACAGGTCAGATTAGGACAGTTATCCTAATAAGGATAACAGGACACTTAAGAATAGGTCAGATACTAAAACTAACTGCATGAGGAGAATGGGGCTTGCCTAAGGAGCCAAGATAGGAGAGACCCAGCATGAAGATACAGATAAACTGAGGGAATGGGGAAGGACAGTCTGTCTCCACTGTGACCTTTTCCCTTCAGAGCCCAGAGTGGATTTTAAATGTCCTGAGTGTTACTAGTTCTCTCCTAGAAGAAAATATTTGCGAAGATGCCCCTACACTCACAGGTGATGAATGCAAACATATGCCTGCTCTTCATGAAGTGCAGGTCAAAATGCCAACCCTGGTGAGTAATGCAAACACCAGTATGTAGCTGCCAGAGTGATTTTTTTTTTTTTCTAGTTTGCTTTGTGGTAGGCCTAGGAATCATTATGCCTATACATCATTTGAAAAGAACCTTATTTGGGTCAAAAAGTTAAGCACTCAAACTTTAGGAAATGCAACCTTCATTTTCCTTCCTTGTACATAAGCATTATGAATCAGTTTTTAATTACGTGACTGTGAGCTATTTTTTCCATAGGTCCCCTTCAGAACAGTCCACAAGGTGAACCTGCTCTGAGGCTAAATCCGGACTAAAAGGAGGAGGTTGTTTGCAGAACCCCTGCTTCGTTTTTTCCAAAAGTTGGAAAATGCATAAATTATGAGTCAGGGAGTAGCAGAAAAAGAAAGGGTGCTTTGATGATTAAGGCAGGTGAAAGGCATCTTAGGGAATTGGATTCTGTCCCTAACTGTGCCAAATAGTCCATATGAAATTCTGAGAAAATCTTTTAAATCACATTTCTCTGTAGGAATTAATGTTATGCCCCTCAATTTTTGGCCTTCTTAGTTTGAAACACTAGAAACTGACCTGAAATTTTTTCAATTCTGCTGCAATTAATTCCTGAGAATGACATCTTGGACTGTGTTTACGTATAGAAAAAGAAGAAAGACTTAAAAATCGGCATGGAAAAGAGCAACAGAAATTATTTAAGAGCTGAAGAACATACCTATCAGTGAGCTGCTTACCAAACGTTTTTATATGTGACTTGAATATAGGTTACAAATATGTTCTTGAGGAGTAAATACCACCTGTAAAAAGAACCTTTAATCGAGTGGAGAAAAGTAAAGCAAGAGCCTATGTCTGTGAGCTGAAGCTAGGCAGATTCAGACAAGGAATTTGGCATAAAGCTTTAACAGTGAAAGTAATTAATCACCCCTGAAGAATCAACCCAAGCAAATAATCAACTCTTTATCTCTTGAGGTCTTCAAATCAAGACTAGCTGCCTTCCTGGACTACTTGCTTTATAGTTTGGATAATCCTGAATTATTGAACTAACTACAGGAATAACTGAATGAAATGTATATATAGATCTGTAAAATACAGGAAGTCAAAGTTTGTGACCTAACAGCCCTTATCTTTACAAGTGCCAGGCAGACATGGTTGCAGCTGAAGTCAGTGTAAACTTCTCTATGAATATATAAAATGCTAAATAGTGTTACACAAACAGAAGAAATAAGGTCTAACGTATCTCACATAAGACACTCAAATGTAATACATACTTTCGAACTTAATCTCTTACTAGTTCAATTTTACATCTATAAAATGGGCTGATAATCTCCCCTTAGCTGGAAGAGATGTTCTGAATGTGCAGTGATTATCATCTGTGAAACTTCAGCAATGAGAACCACTGAAATGCCCATGGGTAAAGGAATAATGCTCACCTCAGGACAGCATTTGAATAGTGTGAGAATAGTGGACAAAAATATAAGGAGGTAACAGTTCACTCAGTCAGAACTGGGTATTAAATAATCAAGGACTGGCACATAGATGCATAAGCATAAAGGAAGCAAATAAAGTTGCACAACCAACCCTGATTCTGGTGTTTCCAAAGAAACCTAGAGTTTTCAGCCTGATCGTGTTCCTCAGTTTATTAGCTGATACATCCTCCCTAGGACACGCAAATGAAAACGTAATATAGTAAAATATGTAAGTGCAGCATGACGTAAATTCAGGTGTATCTCCTTTGAGTCTACACTAGGGAAAAACCTGTCTCAGTTACACAAACCAACAACTTATTCCCGAGCATTTGCAAGTCTAATGTGAGTCACAAAAAAAGACTGGAAAATGGTGGAGAGCAAAGCCGATGGGATTTCTATGACCGGATTTGGAGAGGAAAAATCATCCCAGTGAGGAACGGGAGGGAAGTATGATTAAAAGAGTGGATCATGTTGAAGGAGAGATGTCAGTTAGCATGTGGGTAAGGAGTCAACAGCTAGAAGGCAGTATGTAAATACAAAATTATCCCAGACTACATGGAGCCTCTGGTTTTGTCAGAGCCCCGAGCTCATTAATGGCCCTCATGACCCTGACGAGCCTTACCTGTGACCCACACCCATGGGGCTAGGAGCTCTATTTAAGCTCAGCCTTGGGCATTCATACCTTGTTTGAGCTATACTGGAGGTGTGCTGGTCTCCTGTACAGATCACAGCTGGGCCCCTGCCTGGCTGTAGAACCCATTGAACTGGACCCCAACCTATGGATTTGCTTCCTGGCTTGATTTTCGTCACTATGGACCTGCTTGATGATCACTGGACCTGATCCTGTTCCTGACTTGCTGCTGACTGACTTCCTGGCTTGAACTCAGACCTGTCTCATCACCATTATACTGCATTTTAACCTAAACTTTTGGTTGGTCCTGGCCATCACCTCTGGATCTGCCCTGTTCACCTCTCTCTGGCACTGTGGGACTGAGACCTGGCTGGCAAGGCTCCGTCTTGCCTCCTGGCTCACCTCCCTTTAAGTAGCAGCCTGCTCTTGCTGCTCCCTGACAGATATATCCTGGTGTTTGGATGTCAGGTGCTCTGGAGGGAGCAGCCTGCTTTGCCAGCTGGAGCCAGAAAGCTATATAGCAAGTCTGAGAGAGTGGGAGAACTCTCAAGCCAAAAATACCTAATTAATTTTTTAGCCGTAACAAAAGTTTGGTGACTGGTAGCTGTGTGTATGTGTGACTAAGTGCGTGCACCCAGAGCTCCAGTCAGGCTTTAAGATGGCATCAGCTCAAGAAGCGTGCCAGCAGGCTCCCAGTCGTCTCTTTCCTCTTGTTTGCCAAGAGCTGTTGATGCTTCCCAAAACGTGTGGTAAAAGAAGCCTCATGCATGTTTACATTCAAGGCAGGATGAGGGCCTGCCCCTGGCCAGACTGCCACAGTGTACTTCAGAGTCTGAGTTAAAACAATGCTGCTTTGACAGAGGATAACTTCTGATGGCTGATCATTAGCTGGGTGAGGCTCTTCCTTCATCTTGGCGCTCTACTGTATGTTTCTCTTCTATCACATTCTGCTATCTGAGGAATCAGACTTAAAATCAAGTGGGGAACAAAAATGGTCAGCCTAGGGATGACAGGAGTTAGGTCTCATGCTTGAAGCCAGCCTCGGTGGGTGGTTTCCTGAACTTGGTACTAGCACAGAAGCTGTGTGTAAGCTTTGGGAAAAGTATTGCGTGTCTT
Source organism: Mesitornis unicolor (assembly GCF_000695765.1). Taxonomy (NCBI): domain Eukaryota; kingdom Metazoa; phylum Chordata; class Aves; order Mesitornithiformes; family Mesitornithidae; genus Mesitornis; species Mesitornis unicolor. The sequence continues at coordinate 2,809 of NW_010197535.1, read as the reverse complement.
CTGCCTGTTTCCCAGCAAGTAAGTTTCATGTAACGCAACTGCCGTCACTATCTTCCATGACAGAGATTTACAGGAAGGAATTTACTTTGGTTTATAGACATCGTAAGTCATACCAACAACGGCCAGCTTTTAACTACTGAAGCAGGCTTTCATCTGTGAGCCAAATAGCTGAAGTTTGAAGGGGATGGTGACCCATCTGCTGAGGAGAGGGAGATCTGGCAGGAGCAGTGTCCCCTCTCACCATCTTGGGAAGAGACTGAAAGGGACTAATTGGTATGCTTGAGTCTGTTCAGCTGGCACATTAGTCTTTTTCATGAGAGTATTTAAGTAAAAAAAAATAATTTCTAATATAAATGGGAGGGATATTATAGGTTTCAATTATGTGTGATAAGCTGGGCAAACCAATAGTATCTAAACATCAAACCAATGGTATCTATGCCATAAATGGCACAGGAAGAGTTGGAACACCCTCATTCTAGGCAATAGCTGGTCCTCTTGGGCAGTGAAAATCCAGTCTAAAAGATGGATTAGAATACGTTGTCTAAAAAATCTTCCTTTGGACAGAGTGAAGTATGTATGTGTTTCATGCTCTTGTTAAAACATAGGTGTTATTGAAGAATAGAAGTGGCTGTCAAAGCCAATGCACCTGCTGCATTAACCTGTAGGGATGGTTAATGGGCTAAGAGTGACTGGTTGAAGTGGCTTGGACATGCTGTGTGGTCTGCCAAAGCCAGGGCCAGGCCTCGCTATCCAGCTGGGATGCTCTCAGGCACAGAAACTGCAAGCAGGTGACTCTAAAACAGCACTAGCAGCTGCTTCACCGAAAACTAAGAGGGCTTGAAATGACAGTTGTGTTATAGGAAAGGGCTACTTGATTAATCTAGCCCTTAAACTACATTATTTCTTACTGTACATTATTCTGTTTATTTTTACTGTCTTCCATCAACAGTGTGCTGTTTTGTAAGTCATTACATTCACCATACGGTAGCAGGGAGGCTGAGCTCTCAGATGAGCCCATCAGTTCTTGTTTTCCCTTGTTTCTAGGTCGGAGATTCAGCTCATGCTTGTTAGAGCCTTAGAAATTGCAATGTACCATTTTTCTGCCAGCCCAGAGTCATGCAGGAGGTTATACAACCTTAGCTTCTCTTCAGACTCATTTTTTGCTCTGAGAATTTGATTCATTTTGGAATATAACTAAACTATGATAAGGGGGAGAATGATACTGTCAAGGAATATTTACTTTCTTATTGGATTTCAGAGACTTCAGGGTAAAAAGTCCTCGTCAGCTCACAAGATGTAGAAGGGTGGCCTCACAGATTTTTGGTAAATTTTGCAAAATTGTAGAGGTCCTGTTATCCCTAGCCTTTTTCATAGTTCAGCATGCTCGGCCAAAGCCTCCCTCACCCCCCTACGGCAAGTCTTAAGAAACTCATTGAGTCCATCACCTCCTACTGCTAATTTTTAAAAACCTCCCTAGGGTCTTGCTCCTTTGTCCCTCAGGATTTGTGCTTTATAACTACGCAGGTAGAGCTACGTGAATAGCAGGCTCCTGAATTTGGTGGCAGTACTGCATTCAGAGTTGAATATAATGAAAAGCAGTGATTTGCTGGGCACAATGACCAGCGTTACAAGTGCAGAGCACAGTATTGTTCTTAGTGTTGCAGGCAGAGCTAACGCCTGTGCAGCAATTTTCTACTCAGTCATTATTACCTTCTGTACAGGGCAAAGTTCCATCGGTTTCTCTGGTCCTGCTGTCCTTTTGTACTGTTCAAGACCTTTCCAGCTCATGTTGTTTCCCAGAGCAGATGCTGTCCTACTAACTCCAACCTATGGCTTCACCCAGTTGAGAATGAAAGATGCTTGGCTTGCACAAAGGTTGTTTTCAATGAGGAGGAAAAAGCAGGTTCACCTGACTGCATTGATGGTCTTAGTGGGCACTGTCTTTTCTTGCTTTGTGTGAAAACTCATGTGCCCAGTATCATGGTTTTTAGCCTGATTATTGCATTTCTGTTAGGAAACCAGAAGCCTTTTTTATTTTTTTTTCCTCTGGGCCTCTTTGTACTCAGTTCTGTAGATATTCACCTTCTTTCTTTGATTCCAGGTACATGCATGAGACTGTTGTTATTTATGAATTAAATCCCCTTTGTATATTGCCATAGTTTAACCCCAGCTGGCAGGTAAGCACCACACAGCTGCTCGCTCACTCCTCTCTGGTGGGATGGGGGAGAGAATCAGAAGGGTTAAAGTGTGAAAACTTGTGGGTTGAGATAAAGACACTTTAACAGGCAAAGCAAAACAGTTATTTCATTCACTACTTCCCATTGACAGGCAGGTGTTCAGTCATCTCCAGAGGAGCAGGGCTCCATCATGTGTAATGGTTACTTGGGAAGACAAATGCCATAACTCCAAATGTCCCTGTCTTTCCTCCTTCCCCCAGCTTTATATGCTAAGCATGACTTCATATGGTATAAAATATCCTTTTGGTCAGGTGGGGTCAGCTGTGTTCCCTCCCAGGTTGTTGTGCACCCCCAGCCTACTCACTGGTGGGATGGTGTGAGAAGCAGAAAAGGCCTTGGCTCTGTGTAAGCACTGCTTAGGAGTAACCAAAACACCCCTGTGTTATCACCACTGTTTTCAGCACAAATCCAAAACATGGCCCCATACTAGCTACTATGAAGAAAATTAACTCCATCCCAGTCAAAACCAGTACATGTATAATATATTTGTGTTCTACTTTGTTGGGACAGCTTTTAACACATCTGTAAGGAAGTAGAACTCTACTGGTGTCCTGGTTTGAGCTAAATAGAAC
>NW_010197534.1:1434-1675 GCF_000695765.1 Mesitornis unicolor | reverse complement strand
GGCTACACCTGCGGCAGCGTGACCGGGATCTGCGTCACTTCACCCCGACGGTGCCCAAAGCCCAGTGACTGTCACCAGGGAGCGACTCATGGAGGATCTGAGGGATCCTCCAGCAGAAAGCTGAACACCTCACGGCAAGCAAATAACGAGTGGTGGCAATTAGTGCAGCAGGGCAAGGACCTGGGATCAGCACAGACGAAGCTCTTCATCCAAAGTGGATGGGAAGGGGATTTCTCCTGCC
>NW_010197534.1:0-977 GCF_000695765.1 Mesitornis unicolor | reverse complement strand
GGAGTCTCCTTGTGTGGAGACACCCAAAGCCCTGGCCGTGTTCCTGGGTGACTGCTCTGGTGATCCTGCTCTGGGGGGTTGCACTGGGGGAGCTTTCCAAGCCCCTTCCCACTTTCAATATCCTGTGAAGTGAGGAATCGGAGCAACACGGGACCACGGACACCCCCGGCACCGACAGCCGCCCCTCACCTTCGACGGCCTGCGTGGTTTGTAACGGCGTGGGCTGTACAGAGCTGAAACCATTCTGGGGAGAGAGAGAGAGAAAGGAAGAGGAGCTTTGGGCACTGCAGCCCCCAGCCCCTCCAGCGCTGTCCCTGTGCCCCCAACACGCGTCACCCCCTGCAGCGGGGACGGACCAAGCTCAACCACCCCAGCACGGCCCCATCTGAGCAACCAGCGCGAGAGGTTCCTCTGCTGCTGGTCATGAGAGCGGCTCAGCGCCCTCATCCTGAGCCCATCTGCAGCACACGGAGCTGAATCCATAACATGGAACAAAACCCTTGGCCCCAACGCTGCTCCAGAGCAGGGTGATTACAGACACAGCAGCCACCTCAGCCACTGTCACCTCCTGGCCCCGGGTAAGGACGTAACCCAGGGAGCAGCCAAGGAAAGCGCTCAGGAGGCGCACGGAGAGGCTGCAGGATCACAAACCCCTTCACTCCCCCAAAACGGCACCTCCTGTTGTACCTTGGCCTGGGTCAGATCTTTCTGGGGCGAGGAGGAGATGGAGTTCGGGTATCGCCTGGTCTGGGTGGCTCTCTGCTCGTACAGGGGTCCCTGAGCGCTGTTCTGGGAGGTAAAGGTTGCTGTCGGTATCGTGCCGCTCTGGTAACCAGACTCCTGGCTTTGATTGGACGAAATCGTGGATGAAGATTCGCTGCAAAGGGAGAAGAAAAAGGGGGTTACGTGGTGCTCCGGGGGACGCTTCGGGAGCTGCCACCTCTCAGGTCCCAGCAGGACCCAAGGGGCTGGGCAGG
>NW_010197533.1:0-11843 GCF_000695765.1 Mesitornis unicolor | reverse complement strand
GGGGGCACAGTCCTGCTAGATTAAGCTCTCACTGCCCCCACACTGAGATGCCCCAGCCCTGTGTACCTGCACCCCCTCTCCGCTTGCTGGTTTCCCGCTGCTCTGCGGAGATAATTAAATCCGCTATTTCGGCAGGTTCCGCATCCCCTGCCAGGCAGATCTGCAATCAGTGTGGAGAGGGCCCAGGGCTCCCCCACCTGCACACCCCTCCTGCCCTCCCTGCCATCCCCACGTCGGGGCACCTTGTCTGGCCTTGCCACCTCTGCCTGCCTAGGCTCCCTGCCCAAAAGCATGACCTGCCTGCCTGCACCCTTGAGGACAACCCTGGGTGCTCACAGGAGGGGCAACACACTCCTCTCCTGTGTTGGGTGCATCTCCCCCGCCAGCTCCACGGTTACGGCCCCATGCTGGCTCCTCTGGAGGGGCCACCACCATCCTCAAAACCAGCCTGGCTGCAGAGGGGATAACACAGACCCCAAGCGCGGGCAGGTGCAGCTCCCCACCGGCCAACCTGCCAGCCCCTGCTCCCCATCCATCCCTGGCTTCAACGTTATCATCTTCCCGCGGCACCCGGGGAAGCTTTAAATAATTCACGGGGGTGAGCTGGAGCACAGATGCTCCTGCAGGCAGCTGGGTGCGAGCAGCCAGGCAGCGGCTGGGCGGCGCTGTCCCCGCTGGCTGCCCGGGGCCTGCTGGCACCTGCCAGCCAGCAAGGAAGGGCCTGGGCTCAGCGTTCATGGAGGGAAAGCACCAAAAGCATCACCCTGAGACTGCTCAGCAGAGGTGGTAGGGGAGCAGGGAGCCTCACATCATGCTTCCTCCCATACCCAGTCCTGTGCTGTGCCTCCTCTCTGCCCCCAATCTGCTGTACAGGATCCCCGATTGATTGCTGAGCACGCCTGTTGTTAAGCTGGCATCTCTGGCTGTAAATTCAGATCAATAATTGGACGGGGTAGAACTATTAATAGAACATTAAAATATCTGCTCTCATTTGAGACACGAAGGTGGGAGTGAAGGTGAGGGTGCCTGGATGACCTGCACAGCAACTCCCAGTCCTGTCAAAATCCTCAGTGAGGAGAGCGGCAGGCGTTGCTGTAACTAATCGTCGGCTGTGCCAGGAGAGGGGAGGGCAGCATCCATCAGGGAGCAGGGTTATTGATGGACTCCAAGGATGCTATTACCCGCCAGCCCTGCTATTACGCACACCATCACTCAGCGCGTGGCCACAGCCGCCACACCAGCCCCTCGGCGGTGTGGTGGACTGCACCGGCTGGGAAAAAACACTGGAAACAGGTATAATTACACAAGACGGGGCCCACCGGGGGTGTTTCAGCTGCAGCCTCATTACCTGTACACATTGCACTGATGTTGTTCAGTGCTGCCTGGGTCGTCCTCCAAGTCCTGTGTCCCCAGCACCAAGTATACCCTGTGGCACATGCCCACTTCACCCCAGCATCTACTCCACCCCAGCATCTTCTCCATCCTCGGACCCAACGCAGCCTGGCTGAGCTGTGGGAAGGACACAGCCACTGCCAGCCTGGAGGAGGGAGATGGCCTTCCTCCCACCTCCGCAGGTGATGCTCTCCCGAGCTGCTGTGCTGTAACACCGAGAGCCCAACGCAGCCCAGCTCATTTCAGGAGGATTAGCCCGTGATCCCCTGCTGCCCAGCCCTGGGGAGGGCAGCTCCAGGAAGCAGGGAAGGTGAATTTCAGAGAGATTAACCCTGTTCCCCAGCAGGACGGGAAATGGAGGCATATCTGCTCATCCGAATGGAAGAAACAGCCGCCCTGTGGGGGAGCAGATAAAAATAGGCTGACATTTACCTGTCAGCCCTGAGCAGAGCGGGTGGCGGGCACGGTGGCCAGGCCGTGCCCACTGAGGGATGCAGACATCTGCTCCAGTGCCAGACACTCACCGCCCACTGTTCTGCTCTGGCTGCAGGGACGAGGAGTGACATGCAGCAGTGGGGCTGTCTGCCTCCAGGGCAGTGCCCTGGGGTGGCACCGGTAGAAGTGCCCTGGGAGTTGAGCGAGAAAGGTGAAGGAAACCTCTCTCTGCCTACTTGGATGCCCTCCCCTGCAATCAGCAGCAAGAAGCATCTTCACCTGCCCAAAGCCCTGCAGCCCAGGCTGGTGGCTCACTCTGCCCTGCTCAGGAGCCAGGAGATGCCACAGTGGCTGCTTCCACCTCTCCATCTGCCTGCAGCAGCCCCTGTCTTCAAATGCACCATGGACTAGAGCTCAGCACCCTTCTATGATGGCATTAATATTTTTCACCAGTGCTGGCAGCACCTCTTTGGGGTAGCACTTGCTTCTTCACAGCCATCATCCCACCATGGAGAAAACGGTGACCTTGCTGCGTGCCCAGAAGCTCCAGGTGTCTGCCCAAGCCAAGGCACCGCAGCCTGCCCTGCAGCCGGTCACCCAGGACCCCAAGGATGCAATAGTCCTGCAAGCCGCTGGCACTCCTGTCCCTAGAGCACAGCAGCACTCAGCCTGGGGCACCCAGCCTGGCCCCAGCGAGCCCGAGCCCAAACCCAAACCCTCTCAACCAAGAAGCCAGCGTATGGCTATGGGTGGGAAGGGTTAACAGCCGTGAGAGAGAGCCTCCCCTCCCTCCCCCTTCGCTATGTTTTACAGGCCTGAGCTATTACCAGGAAATGTTTCCATCAGCACCATTGATCCCCTTGTTTACAGCCCCGTAATCCTCAGCTGTTGACTCAGGAGCAAAGAGGAGAGGAGGGAGAAGGTGGCTCCCTCTTGGCCATCACCCCTGCCCTGCCTGCAACCCCGGGCATCGCCTCTCCCCTGCATGCATCCTCATGCAATGCCCGCCTGGCTCCGGCATGCCGGGCACCCAAGTCCTGCAGTGCCCAGTCGGGCACAGGGGTCTCTGCAGCCGGTGTGGAGACATCAGAGGGTAGCACGGTGGCGGTAGCCCTGCATGAGCTGGCCCGCACACGTGGCTGCGGGTCCCCTCTCTCCAGCAACGCCAGCTGCCTGACACCTGGTCACAGGGCTCCATGCAGCAGCCCCGCTTTGTTCTCATTAGTGCGATGAGCGGAGCCGTCACGGTAAATTAGGGACCCTCCTGACTCACAGCTCTGCACCTGCCAGCCCAGCAGCAGCTGCCAGCCAGGAGAGCCCGGCGGTGGTGGGCATCCCCTTAGTGGCCCAGGGAGGCTGCAGGCAGGGGTATGTATCCCCCCGAGGCTGCCCATCAGCCAGCGGCATTGGAGAGCTGGGGTGTCAGCTCCCAGAGTGGGGCACTGGCCTTGCACAGCTCTGCCTACCCCTGCCTCCATGCGCTGGCTCTCCCCACCCCAGCAGGGCACGGGTGACTCCCTGGACCCCTACACCAGGGCTGCAGCTCCCCGTGAGCTCCCACCACCCTTGCTCACCCTTGGCTGAGCTGGGATTGTGCAAACCTGTGCCGAGCATCTGAGGCAAGGGTGCCTGTGTGGCAACCTTCCCTGGGACTTCCATCTCCTTTTATAATCATCCCGGTTCCGATAACGCGAGAACACAACCACCTCCCTGTGCTGGTGCCCGCAGACTGGGGGAGGCAGGCTGGCCTGGCTAGGGGGCAGGCTTGTACCTCCCTCTGCTCACTTAGCTTGGATGCAGCCCATCCCCTGGCCCCTGCTCTGCCAGGATGGAATGTCCCCTTCCAAAGCCCTCCAGACAGGGATTTGCCCTCCCTTCCTCTGCAAGCCCTTGGGAGTCAGGCTCTTCCCCAGAGCCCACAGGAGGAGTAAGGAGCCAGGCTTCCCAGCTGGGACTGGAGCAAGGCTGAGGGTCATTGCCTGCCTCTGTTGGGGCTGAGCTGAGCTGGGCGAGTCCCAGGGCTGGGCTCCCCAACTTGTCCTTTCCCTGCGCCTCTCAGCCTGGCTTCATGGCACAAGCCCTGTCTGAGCACCCCTAGCCCAGCCCAGCATGCCCCTGCTCTGCACCAGGCTGTGCCCTGGCCCCAGCAAACACCACATCAAACCAGGCAGCCCGCAAAAACTGGTCCCCTTCTCTAATTCCCAGTCACCAGGGGTTTTGATCCCCTTTGCTAATACCCTGGCAGTGCCCCATGCTGGCACAGTGGCCATGTCTAGCCCTCTCAGCCCCCCAGTGTGTCCCACTACTGGGCACTCACCGTCTGGAAGTCACTGGCATTGCACTCCACAGCACCGAATGTGCAGCGGACAAGCATCTCACCCAGCTCCATCTGATGGCCTGCACGCCCATAAAACTCCTTCAGGTCAAAGGGGCGTCTCTTCTCCTCCTCGTCCATGGCCGGCGTTCTCAGCAGAGCCTCCAGCCTGCTCCTCTCCACGCTCTCCGGCACCAGGGGCTGGCCATCCCCATCCAGGAGACCCAGCATCTCCCCTGCCCAGTACAGGTCATGGCCAGAGAGCCGCGAGAAGCGGGCAGGGTTGAGGTTGCAGATCGTGACGGCGGGGAAGGTCTTGTTGTGTGCCTTTTCCTCCTCCAGCTGGGTGTTGTGGGGGTACTGGAAGTACAAGCCCACACACTTGGCGTAGGCGTGGATGAGGAGGGCCAGCGAGCCCAGGAAGGCCAGCAGCCACAGCAGGTTGTGGACAGTGTAGCGCCGGTGTTGGAAGATGTGCTGGATGCCGTGAAGGGTGGAGCGGCTGGCAAACTCCTCCAGGCTGCACAGGCGCTGCTGCGGGGCTGGGGCATCCCGCTCTGGGTGCCCGACGGGGTAGCCCCCCACAGCAAGGGCTGCTGAGGGCCGTGAGTGACCCCAAGGGGGTGGGGGGAGCCTCTGGCCTTCCTCCATCCACATGCTGCCTCCTGGCTCTGCCTCTCCCCTGCTGAGCCCAAGGTGCTGGAGGAGGTTCGAGGAGCAGTGATGGGTTGGTGGCCGGGCTGGGCTATGCGGCAGGTGGCGTGCACCAGTGCCGGGGTGGGACCGGCGCGGCATGGCACTGCCCGCACCCTGCCCTGAACAGGAAGCTCACTAAGTGCTGAGACCACAGACGTACTTAGCGATCGCCGCATCCTGCAGAGGCTGGAGCCAGAGGCTGAAACGTCCTGGAAAGCTCGAGGGCTCTCAGCACCTGTCCCCTAGGGGTACAGGCAATTAGTGTGAGTCCTGCTCGCTTCCATCTCAGTGCACTTAGCGTGGGCTCCCTGGGGAGGGAGAGGCAAGTGAGCTTCTCGCATCCCCCTGCCAGGGAATGTAGGAGCTGCCCAGCGAGGCTGCACCTCCTCAGGCTTGGGAGAGGTGTGTGGGCAGGCATGTCTTGGGGGACAACGGCTCTTTGGCCACGGGAATGTGGGGGAACCTCAAGTTCTGCACCAGCCTTGCAGTCGCACAGCGCTGAGACATCGGGCTGGCCAAGGAGCCAAAGTGCCAAAGTGCACCCCTGGGCTCAAGCACCTCCACCAGGCTCCCCAGAAGCTGTGAGGGGTCAGGCTCCCATAAGCACAGGGTAAGGGTAGGGGGTGACAGTGACACGGATCCCAGGGGAGCACCAGGTGCTGGTACCACCCATGTGTCACCACAGGGATGCTACTGGGCTCTCCAGCGTGGTGCTACCCTGAGGCCAGGAGCTCTGGTTTAGTGCTGAGACCGCCACAGCTCAGCATCCCTTACCCTCGAGACGTGCAGGAAGAGGCAATATCTTTTATGAGGCCAGCAATATAGCTGAGGAAAACAGTTTCTCGTAAGCACTGGGAAGTGCCTATGTGCCCAAAAGCTCATCAACTTTTTTGAACCATCTCAGTTTGTCTAATAAAAGATTTTGCCTTTTCCTACAGAGCTAACCACGCATGCACCTACCTGGACAAGTCGTGCAGCTCTGTTTTGCTGGCAGTGGGAGCAAAGTGGAGCCACAGAGCAAATAGCATCCATGGGGCCGGGTAGGACAGACAGGGATGGGTGAGGATGCCCAAGCTGGACAGAGAGGGGTGCATCCCCCCACTCTGCTCCCCACACCGGACACAGGAGCCTCCTGGGAGGAAAGATAGGGATATAAGAGGCAAGGATGCCTGAGCACAGGGAGGAGGCGGTGCCCAGGCCCAGCAGGGTGAGAGGGCTGGGCTCTCTCCTGCAGATGCTTGGACCTGGATGGATGCCCAGAAGGGCCCCAGAATGGACCAAAAGGTGCTGTGAAGCCCCATGGTTGTCTGCAGCCACGGGCTGGCCATGCTGGCCCTGCCCAGCTACACTCCCCTGGCCTGTGCTCCCCAGCACAGCTCTAAATCCATTAGCTTTGCATAATTAGATTTTTCTCAATTACCAGATTATGATAATTAACAGCTCATTTGTAGGAGGCAGTGCCTAATCCCGGCATCGTGCTTGGCTCAGCGCCAGCCTGGCTCACAGAGCTGCTGGTGCTGGGATGGCAGGCGGCAGAGCAAACGCTGGAGCAAGGGAGCCCGGGATGCCCCAGAATCTCTCCACCACTGGGGATATGGACCTCCCCTCCCCTGGCTGGCCAACAAGGCCTGTCCGAGGGGTCAGTCCCCAAAAATGAGGGTATGAGAGCCCATGCAGGGCCAGCAAAGAGAGTCAGCAGGGCTTTAGAAGTGGTTCAGGCACCCACATGGCCTCGGAGGTGCAGAATGTCTTCTCCTGCAAACAGCCACCAAGGGAAACCATGGGAGAGGTTAGCATCATGGGCTGGGCTGGTGCAGCTGGAGTCATTAAGGGGCTTGTTAATGAACTTTCCTAGTCAATAATGTTGTTGAGGAAGGACAGGAGAGCAAGGTAGTGGGAGGCAGCCACTGGTAAGGTACCAATCTTCATCATGGGAAGGCAGGGCAGTCCAGACGATTACTGCCCGTCAACAGAGCTTCATTCCTAGTAAAATAATAGAACAAATATTAAGAGAAAAATGCTTCTGAGGACCTCGAGGGCAGAGAAACGGGGAGCAATAAAGATGTGCTTGGAGCTCTCACAGAATAAATCTGCCCAGTCCGACTTGATTGCCTTTTTTGGGTAAAATTGCTAAATGAATCGATGGAGAGGAGACAAGAGGTGTGATATATCAGATTTTTATTAAAGCATTTGATATAGTAGGGAATTAATGCCAGTTGGCAGGGACAGCTGTCCCCCACCTGGACTGGGTGCAGCTGAGGGGAGGCAAGGGTGATGGGGCAGCCTCAAGGCAGAAGGGGACCATGGTAGCATCCTGTGACACTGGTGTACACCAGTGGGGGCAGCCCCTCTTCTTCCACTCCAGGTGAATGTGTTGCAGCTCCAGCTCCATGCCCTGGCTCCTGGGGAGGCTGTGCCAGGAGCACCAGGGCCACATCTGGACCAGCTAGATGCAGCTCCATGTCCCATCCCCATGGGGCAGGGCCCATAGCCAGCCCGTTGCACCCACTGCATGCGTTCAGGGCCACCACCTCTGAGTGCTTATGGCCATCCTGAAGCTTCAGGGCTCTTCTGCTTCTGCCATGTGCTCCGCCTCCAGAGCCCTGGCTGGGAAACAGCATCAAGCGTGGGCAGCGGTCATGCCCAGCCAGGCACAACCAGCTGGGATGTCTCACACCGTTCCCCTGCGTCTCCTTTCCATAGCATTTCTGATCTTCTGCTACGAGTGTCTCCAGGCAGGGGATCTGGTCCTGCCTCTCTGCCCAGCATGGGTGGCAATTTCAGCTCATAGAGGCAATAAATCAGCCTGCTTGCCCGGAGGTGGATGCGTGGCCCCTGCTGCTTCAGCTCCAATTTCCCAGTTTCAAATTACCCTGAACTGTCTCAGAGCCAGCTTGTTTTGTGCCACTTGTCCAAACTCTCCCATCTCCGTTTCTGTCGACAGATTTTTGCCAAAGGCCCTCAAGTCTCCCTGTGCCCAGAAGCAGCATTTCCCAGTGCCTGGTCCCCAGGAGCAGCATCTCCTCATGCCCGGTCCCCACAGTTGGCCCTGCTGGGGAGCAGAGCTGTACAGAGCCGCAGGAAGCTGGATGAGCCTGGGCAAGGTGGCTTCGTTCAACCGCAACAGCATTTGCTCCTCAGTGGGATCAGCGCAGGGTCAGAGGTCCCAGGGCAATTTTCCACACATTTTTCTCAGCAGGGGAGCAGCCCAGAGTGTGGGTTTTGCTGGAAACCATCAGGAAAGATTCTCCTTGAAAACAGTTTCTCCTGATGGGGTTCCTTTGATGCTCACACTGGGAGCACCGCAGGCAGCAGTCACACTCCTGGCCAAAGCCTCCTTTCCCCTCACCCAGGAGTCCCTCTTGCTGTCCCCTTTGTCTCCTTTCCCTGTCCCAGAGGTGCTGAGGCACTGGGGCTGGAGGTGCTGGAGGCGATGCGAGGCTCCCTCACCATAACAGCCCTGCCACAGGGCAATGGGTGAGAGACTCTTGCTGCTGCCAGCACCCACAGAGTGAAGGGGTCCCCGGAAGCTGTGAGGCAGTGCGGGAAGACGGTGGAGAAGGGGCTCGTGAAGGCACAGCCCGCCCCAGCACCTGGCCAGCTAAGCTGCTCCATAACAGAGGCACTAAATATCCATGAAACCATTCCAACATCCCAAGTGGGTGTGATGAGCAAAGCACCAGTGGTACAGGGACCAAGGAGAGAGACAAGACCTCTGTTTCTGTGGCATCAGCAGATCCATCCCTCCACTCCCCACTTTTGGGGTGACAGAAAAAGCTATTAAATTAGGTGTATTTGCAGTGGTCCCAACAGCAGCCTCTCCCCTTGCTGCTGTCCCCTTTCTCCCCGCAGCCCAGCTCCTTCCCGCACCAGCCTCTTTCCAGCTCATTGCGCTGGTGCTAATCCCCTAATCTGTGCAAAGCAACAATTTTCTGCATGGCACAGCAGCTGGTTTGAGATCTGCATCCCTCTTTCCTTGAAAGGCAGCTCCCTTATCAGCAGCAGGTATCAGGTGAGCCAGGCACCATCTACCTCCAATAAACCCATGTTTTATTTTGCCCTATTTCCTTTTTATCTCCAAGCCCGTAATTATCTCTCATCTTGCAAACGCGTCGCGCTGCCTTGCGTGCTGAGGAGCGGAGGGGATGCGTGCTCTGCCGGGCAGCCCTGGACCACAGCCTCCTGCCAGCGGGGTTCAAGGAGGGCAATACCTGGGGACGCATCCTGCCCGCCATGCTGGCTGCCGAGCTGTCCCTTCTTCCCTCCTCACTCGGGCCACGTTCCCTTTAATCTTGCACAGCGGCAGGGATGGATTTTCTCCCTGTGAGCCAGATGTGTTGCACGGAGCATAAACACCCGCGACAGTTGTTGTGCTCCTCAGTGCGAAGGCATCAGATGTCTGCATTAAAACAAAGCTCTCCACTTAATTACTCAGGCTGATAATTCAGCGCGTGGAGGCGGCTCCGGCTGAGAGCAGAGGGCTGGATCACAGCTGGGACTGGAGAGCCTTGGAGTGCGCATTAATCCCTGCTCTCGCAGCCCTGATTAACGGTGCTGGAAACCCGCCCACCCGGCTTATTCAGGGGAAGGGCTTGTCCCGGCACGCACTCATTGTCCCACTGGAAGGGGCCCAGGTTGGTGTTCGAGGGGCTCTGCTGACCCCTTGCTGGGCCAAGGCATCCCCCGCCCAGCATCTTTGGGCTGGGGATGTCCAAGACTTTGGGGACCATCGCTTGGAGGGTGCTGTGCTGCCCCAGGCACAGCCATCCTCTGCATCAGGAGCCCAAGGGAGCTGCGCACAGGACAGGGAGGGCCCCAGGGTCACCCCGTGCAGGGACCCGCTGTCAGAGCATGGCTGGTAGGAGCTGAAGCCAGCCCTCTGGCCAGAGCAGGACCAGGAAGACCACCACAGGCTTTCTCCTTGAGGCCCAAGCTGCCTGCTCCTGCTAACCTTCATTTCTCCTTCTGCAGACCAGCAAACACTTCCTGCAAATTCACCTTCCTCACCCCTGTCAGCACCAGGGCCCACGGCCTTTCCTGGGGGTGCCCCTCACTCAGAAATGCCCTCGGCCATGAGCACCTGCCAAGCTTTGCAAGTCTCTCCGGGATGAGATGCTTACTCCAGGCTGTTCCCCTAGACCCACTTCCTCTGCCCCCTCTCTCCAGCCTGCACCCTCAGCCCAGCTCCTGTCCCCTTCCCAGGCTCCTTGTCTCTCCCTATTCCTCCTTGACCCCAGTGCCTGGGTATCCCTGAATCTAGGGCATCCCTCTCCCAGCAGAGCCCCCATCCCTGGGCACCTTGCGGGCTGGCGCTGCCACAGATCTGCCTGTGGGGTCCTGTCTGTCCAGGGAGACTGATTTCCTCCAGCTCTGCTCCTGCCCTCTTATCTCTCCTCCCTGGACTATACACCTCGCTCCGTGGCCCGGACAAGCAGGAGTGATAGACCTCATCATGCCCAGGCTGAGCACCCACACTGGTGCTGGGCACACAAGGCAGCCAGGCCTGCTGCAGGCAGGCAGGCAGCTGTGGGCAGCACCATCCCAGCAGGACTCCAAGGGTTAAGTTGTCATGTATTCAGGGCCATGCGCTGGCCAGGAATTACACTTTTATTGGCATGCGGTGCTGCCGCCGCTTGAATTGGGACTGGGAACTCTATTTCCGAGCTCACCCAAATTATTCTCCAAGAGATAAAGTGCGGTGCAGAGAAGCGCCAGCGCTTCATTAACATTCCCCAGCCCATTCAGCTTTAAACGAAGATTGCCTGCCTCGGAAAATGATAAAATTGAACATGTGAAGCAGGGCATTATGTTCCATCAGCCGATATTATTTCCCACGCAGGGGCCGAGCGCAGACACAAACAGCTATTTATGCAGTGCCTGGCCAAGCCAGGGTGGCTCGGGGGGGGTGGGAGCTGGTGGGGGGATACAGGGTGTGTGGTGAGTGTCCCCTACCTGTCCCTGGGCATGAGAGGGGCTGCCGGTCTGATGCCAGGGTGGCTCTGCCCTCCTTGGAGCTCTCAGGCTTATGCCCAGGATGCAAGGTGGATTCAGGAGACACAAGCCTGCTCCATGCATCGGGTGAGGGAAGGGACTCAGGGGTCCATGGGGTGCCCCAAGCAGCACTGGCTGTGTACTGGAGCATCTCCATCTGCTGCCCTGCCCTGAGGGAGCCATGTCCTCTGCTAGGGCTGAGCAAGTGCGGTGCTGGCTCCATGTATAGAATGGCGTCCCACCTCCCAGGGCTTGGTGCTGGGCTGGTGGGGAGCACCCACAGCCTGGGGAGTCTGTGTGTCCCCTGAGAAAATCAGTGAGAGCTGAGCAGGCAGGGAGGGCTGAGCAGGCAGCAAGGGCTGAGCATGCAGGCCCTCGAGGCTGCAATTCGATTTTGTTTGGCTGTGCCAAGCCTATCGATCCAGCAATAATTAAAGTCGCTCCAAAACCTGACTCATGTTCAACCTTGGGAGGAAGGAACTTCTCTGAGGAACACCCTCTGCTCCCCATCCAGCAGCACAACAGGGAGCTCAGCTCCACTGGGGGGGGGCTGCCAGCCCCTTCCAGCCCCCTGCTGGGCTCTGTCCCACAGGAGGACACTGCCTTGAGACTGCTGGGGTCCCATGGCAGCAGGACCCCCATCAGGCAATGTCCCAGCCGGTGTCCTCAGCACTGCACAGCGACCCACAGTGACCCTGATGAGGTTCAGCCCTTGGGCTAGGGTCTGTGCTGCCTGGACCCTATAGCACAGGTTGAACCCGGGCTGTTTTCTCTTCAAGCACCTCAGATGCACTCCTGGGATGTGGGGGTGCTCCCCCATGCCCCTCGCTTGTCACTGCCTGGGCCGTGGGCAGGACTGGCACGGGGAGAGGAGCCTGAGGAACCCGCAGCTGCCCCTGAGGGGCACCCGAGTGCTGGGGGGCACCTGCTGCTACCTGCCCACGGGTTGCAAAACCCCTTCCCCAGGTGAGAGGCAGCCGGGGAGGTGTGAAGGCAGGCGAGGGGCCTGCAATAT
>NW_010197532.1:0-247 GCF_000695765.1 Mesitornis unicolor | reverse complement strand
TCCTTGGTGGGGTGTTTCAGTAGGACCTACAAAAACACCAGGGGCATGCAGCAAAAGCTGGAAAGCCACGAGGGTCCCCATAAGAAGGGGAAGTGAGGACGAATGCCATGGGACAGCCATGGGGGAACGGACCCCCACCATGGGCCCCACAGAGGGTGCGGGGGTGGCGGGGGGCTTGGGGAGAGTTATCAGCCGGGAAACCTCCCCCCCCGGCGCCGCATGGCGGAAGGAAGCAGCCCTCAGGAAG
>NW_010197531.1:0-674 GCF_000695765.1 Mesitornis unicolor | reverse complement strand
CCCTCCCAAACTATGTTCTGATACAGAACATGTATGCTAGCACACATAACTAGTATATTCTGATATAACAAAGCTATCAGATTCATAAACATATTTGCTTCTATGTTATCTTACCAAATGATTTTGGTATTATATAAATAGTTCCATCATGTCCAACACAGCTTACTACAGCTTCAAAAATTTTTGCTTTAGGTATAACGGGGAATTTGTATCTTTCACGCCTTTTTGAATGAAGCAGTGAGTTAGGTGCTTCATGTGACTTCTGTTTACTTGCTTGAACAGTGTTTTCCTCTGGAGCAGCGCTGTTTCTTGCACATGCAGTTTTGGAATTACAACCATCCAGTCGTGTGTTCTCTTGCACTAAAGGTACTTCAGGATGTTCCTTGGAGACTGAGCAAGCCACATCAGCTTTACCAGTTCTAGCAGATTCAATCAAATCGTATCAACATATCAACTGCCAAAGAACTTGAAAGTGTAAAGAATAAAATAACAGAAGCAAAAACCCAAATACACACAGATGGCAAATGTTTGTTAAAATATTCTCAAACATCTCATCTAACAACTCAGAGAACTCAAACGTGCAATGGATACAATCAACGTTACACTCAGACAAGTTCACTAAAGATGGGAGTTTCTGTTCCTGCATACACTGTAGAGGATAATCCAACCTTTTG
>NW_010197530.1:0-1147 GCF_000695765.1 Mesitornis unicolor | reverse complement strand
CACTCAGCAGCTCCTCCAGCTGGTTCAGCACTGCCACCGGGGGTAAGGGGGAGGGAGAAGAGAGAGAAAAAGGGGCGGGGGGGGCCCGTCAGCGCCAGGGGGCTGCCCCGCACCTACTCACAGGTTACTCACAGGTTACTCACAGGCTACTGAATGGGGGGGTGGAGATACTCACGTGAGAGCAAGGGGTGGGGACAGGGAGGGGAAGCCTGAGAACTACTCAAGGGATACTCAGGGGATGCAACTACGTGGGGGGGTGCAACTACTCAGGGGATGCTCCAGGGTGGGAAGGCTCTGGAGCCTTGAGTACTCCAGGTGTACTCCTTACACACACTGGAGATAATTGGGTAACACTACTTACTCCGAGTATATTCTCTAGGCACATCAGAAATACTTCAGGTTTACTCGTGACACTCTGGGCCTTAGGCACACCAGAGATACTCTGGGTATACTCCTTGGACACTCTGGCTCTACTGTCTAGTCACACTGGACATACTTTGAGGAGACTCTATAAACACTCCAGAGATACTCTGGCTCTGCTCCTTAGACACTCTTTAAAACACTTTGGAGATGCTCTGGGGATACTCCTTAGACACACCAAAGGTACTCCAGGGATACGTCTTGGATAC
Organism: Mesitornis unicolor; assembly: GCF_000695765.1. Lineage (NCBI taxonomy): Eukaryota > Metazoa > Chordata > Aves > Mesitornithiformes > Mesitornithidae > Mesitornis > Mesitornis unicolor. The sequence goes on along the minus strand of NW_010197530.1, from coordinate 518 downwards.
ACCAGAGATACTCTGGGCATCCCCACCACTTGCTCCTGCTCAGGGTTAAGCGGCTGCAGACACATCACCGATACTCTGGGGATACTCATTACACAGTAACGAGCCAACGGCCTCCTGGGGGCTACTCGGGAAATACTCATTGGATACCCCAGAGAACCTCAAACACCTCCATAGCCTACTCACTGCTTACACCAATGATACCCCTGGCAAAGACATTAAAGGCACCAGAGATACTCTGGGCTTACTCAGCTCATTCCTCTGGAGTACTCCAAGCTTACTCATCAAATACACCAGAGATCCTCTGGGCATAGAGGGTCCATGCCATTACATGCAAGCAGGGACACCCCGTCCGTACACCAGCATTACTCCGGGCTTACTCATGACATGCACCAGGGCTACTCTGGCCACCGGGCTTACTCCAAACCTACTCCTTCCACGCCCCCAGAATACTCTGGGTAAAGGCACGACATCCTCCAGAAGTACACAGGACCTACCAGTGATATCCTCCAGGCTGACAC
>NW_010197529.1:0-19313 GCF_000695765.1 Mesitornis unicolor | reverse complement strand
CCTCGTCAACTTCCTCACCCTGATCTGGTTGATCTTTGCTCAAAACCACAGGTTATAAAACTGCCCGTGGTCTTACAGGTAGCATGTTGCCTGCCGGGGATTGAGGGCTGCTGCATGAGAGAATGAGGGCCATGGCGTTAAGAACTCTTGATTGTTCCTGGTGTGATTTCCTGGAGTAGTGGTTGGGTGAAGTTGATGAAGGATTGAAAAAAAATTAAACTTGTCAGTCTGTGCTGGGGTTAGGAAGCACTTTTCATTCTAAACAGTTAGTAGAATTTTTCTTGAAAATACCCAAAATTGTAGGTTGATAATTGTCTTCACAAGGTTCAGTTGAATTCAGAATCATTTAAATACACTGGAGCAGGTTTGGTTTTTTTTTTTTTAAATCTGCTTTTCTGAAGGATGCTGTCTCTGTCTCTTTATGCTACTGATAGTTCAAACAGGTATTTAAGGAGTAACATTTCTTTTTGTCAGAAAAAAACAAACAGTCTCAAGTTTTGCCTTTGTTGGAGGCTGTTTTCACTGTAGGAAAACTGGGGAGGGACTTTTTACAAGGGCAGGTAGTGATAGAAAGAGCAGGAAAGGGGTAGTGATAGAATGAGGGGGAATGGTTTTAAACTGGAAGAGGGGAGATTTAAACTGGATATTAGAAAGAAATTCTTTACTGTGAGGGTGGTGAGGCACTGGCACAGGTTGCCCAGGGAAGCTGTGGGTGCCCCCTCCCTGGCAGTATTCAAGGCCAGGTTGGATGGGGCTTTGAGCAGCCTGGGCTGGTGGGAGGTGTCCCTGCCCATGGCAGGGGTTGGACTGGATTTAAGGTCCCTTCCAACCCAAACTATTCTGGGATTCTGTGATTCTCTACATTACATGGGAGAACAGGGAAGTAGTTTAGTAGCACTGCTGCTTTTTTTTTTTATATAAATCTCAGTGTTTTGATACAGACTGAGGTTTTTGAAGGATGAAAAATGATGCAGCTGTGGTGGATTTCTAGCTATCAGCTTGCCTAGAACAGTCAGCAGAAAAATAACAAACCTGATCCACATGGATGATTTTTAAATCTTTATTTGCTTTGTCAGTTGTTTACAGATTCTCTTTTGTTCCACAACTTTTGAATAAATTTATATAATATAAAGATAATCTTAGGTGATATACTTGTGTTTTAGCAGTGCCCTTCATTGGAAAATTTTGTCAGGTTTCTGAACTCCACAGTTTTTAAAATGAAAATAAATTGAACAGCAAGCATGTCGCATGTCTCAAAGCCATCTTCATCAATTTTATTTGCCTCCTTAATCTTATTTGTTGTGCTTCTTGGTTTGCTTCAACTATTAATATCCCCAGGGCTGCTCAGTTTCAGAATTCTGTTATTTTTTGATGTTGTAGCAGGGAGTGATTGTTCCTTTTTTCAACTTTTATGATGGCCGAGGGCGGCTAATTAAAGCTATTAAAAGGAATCTTGCCATTTGTTACAGTGAAACTTCATTTAAAATTGAAATATTTAAGTCTTTTAATAATATAGGGTAAGATGAGGTTGTAGGAAGCAGTAATACCTTTAAGTGACCAACTGACAGCTGGAACAAAACCACCAACTTAGGAGCACGGTGGTGTTTCCTTCAGCCACTTCCAGTTCAGCAAGGGAGTTTTCTGCTGTGGCCATCGTTTGTCAGCAGAGGGCACTCGCTCTCTTCCGTGTGGTAACATCATCCACTGGTGAGCCTGTGGTTTTATGCAGCATTGGCTGTTTTGGTGTTTTTTCAGATGGGATGGAGGTGGACATAGCACCAGTAGTTGCGGGGCAGTTTGAAGATGCAGAAGTCGATCACTGAGGAGGACGTATGCTGCTGTAAGTTCTCCTGTTTTCCAACACCAATGTTTTTCAGTCCTGCAGAGCCTTCTGTCTCTAATTTGTGTAATGCCTTTGATCCCAGTTCTCCTATGGGAAGTATCTTGTGATATCAGGATAATGGTGATTTAGAGAAAGAAGAGGTAGCTGTAGTTATCACAAGTATGGAAAGATGTTCAGTGATCTGTCTGACACATTTGATAAATTAATTGTCTGATCTCAGAGGCTCTTAGATGTTGATATATGGATGCTGGAGCCATTGCTGGGAAGTTACTGTCCTTAGCATCCCTTATTTCACCCTTAGTGTGCAAGATTTCCCAGGCCTTTCAAGGGGGCAGAACTTCCCAGCGCTGCAAGTCCATCTCTTCCTCCACTGTAAGCAGAGCGGGAACAGCTCCCGGTAAAGTCACTGAGCAATCTGGATGGGATTGTTGTCAGAAGTGCACAACTTAGAGACAACACCGTGCTTCAGTGGTTATGCCAGTGTGCCCTCTTGCCTACCATCACCCGTGCTGCTTTTCTCCTGTCAGAGGCATTACAAGGTGTCTCCCACTGAGTGAGAGAGAGGAAGAGCAGCTCATGCTGGGGCTGTTTGTGGAGATGCACAGGCCCAGCGGGGTTGTGATTCCACCCCTGCTTTGGCAGTGCCTGCTCGTGCACGGTTTGCATGTGGTGCTCGAGCAGCGGTGCGTGTCCCAGTTCGACTGCCAGCTCTCGCCTGAAAGTGAGCGCAGAACTGTCCCACTTGAAATGCCGGAGAAAACTGAGCCAAAAGCTCAGGGGAGGAAAAAGGAAACGGGCAGGGGAGGAAAGGGCTACGAATAGATAAAAGAAATGCAAAAAAAAAAAAATCGATGGAAATGAGTCAGAAGTAGTTGGTTATGGATAACTGAGAAAGTAGCCATAGCCCGCAAGAAAGGCGGTTTTGGAGAGGTGATGTGCATCTGCTTTCCCCCTCTGTTGCTTATTTTAATTTGTTGCTGTTAATGCTCCTGCAGTTCTGAAAGTCTGAGTAGCCCTGTGTTCAATTACTGATCTCATCCTCTGGTACTGAACTGGTATTTGTTTATTGTAAGAGCTGAAACTTTTCTTCAGTCTCAGTAAGGTCCAGGGGGACCTTATTGAAGTCTTCCATTTCCTGAAGGGGTCCTACAGGAAAGCTGGGGAGGGACTTTTTACAAGGGCAGGTAGTGACAGAACGAGCTGGAATGGCTTTAAACTGGAAGAGGGGAGATTTAGACTGGATATTAGAAAGAAATTCTTCACTGTGAGGGTGGTGAGGCACTGGCACAGGTTGCCCAGGGAAGCTGTGGATGCCCCCTCCCTGGCAGTGTTCAAGGCCAGGTTGGATGGGGCTTTGGGCAGCCTGGGCTGGTGGGAGGTGTCCCTGCCCATGGCAGGGGTTGGACTGGATTTAAGGTCCCTCCCAACCCAAACCATTCTGTGATTCTATGACTCACTTCCTACCCTGGGAAAGACTTTGCAGTACAGAGAGGAGTTCTTCCAAAAAAGTCAAGATACTGGTTGCCCTGCCACTAGGCAGTTATCTTATTTGATAAAGGACACATTTTAAAATTAAGGAGAACTCTTCAGATGAGGGGTAGATGAAGTGCCTCTTGGTGAATGGAAAGCTTGGCTCTGCTGACTCCCTTTCCAAGATGATTTTTGGTCTGTGGTTTATAAAAAATAATAATTGTGTTGTTAAAAATTCAAATTTGAATGCTTACTGTCCTCATTTAAACCTGAGCAGGATTAAGGAGAGTCAGTGGCTGGTAGCAGATCCCTAAGGAGTCTGAAAGTGCTGGTGGAAGTGGTGTTGAGTCTTCTAGCAAAGCACAAAATTCACCCTGTTATAAGTAGCTGTGGTCAGTGGAATTCTTCCTGCTGCCACCGGGCCTTCCATGGTGCAGGAGGTGGCTGCAGGAGATGAATACCATGAGGTGTGTCTGGACAGGGAGTCCTGTCCTGCTGGTGCTGAGCAGAGCTGAGGAGCTGATCCCTGCCAGGGCAGATCGAGTGATCTGCACGGGTGCCGTCAGACATTGCAAGGAGATCACTCTGGTAGTGGCTCGGGAGCTGTGGGTGTGATGGGCAGCCTGACTGCACTGATAGCAGTTAAGGAAGTTCAAAGCCCTAGGATGTACGGCAGCAATAAACAAGCGAAGGTGCAAAGTGACAAGAACAGCTCCTGTGCTAATCACCCTGCTAATGAGTTTGAGCAGGAGGGTGGCTTGGTTCTACACTCTGAAAACAGGGGCAGAGAGGGAGCATGCTGTGCTCTCTGTGGAGCAGCTCAGCCCTTTCCACTTTCTGAACTGCAAAACCATCTCCAGGAACATCTTGCTGGTGATCCTTTAGAGAGCAGCGTGCTGCTGCGCCTCTAAAGCGATGCCCCTGTAAGCTGCTAATATTGCATGTAACAGCTCGTTACCCAGACGAGATGTGGCAGTTGCCTGCTGAAGCTCCTGGAGGACCTGCTGACAGCTGATGTGGGGCATTTCCACTGGTCTTGTAATAAGCAGTGTTTTGTCTGACGCATCACGAGGTTGCAGTAATTGTTGCGAAGCAACCGGTGTGTCAGTGTGCGGCGGTGTGGCGGGGTTTTCCAGGGCACAGGCGTACAACAAGGGATTGTAAACGCGTCTTGTCCTTAACTGACCCGAGTTCAGAGCTGCTGTCAAAGGCAAAGACGCTCAGCCCTCCTGAAAATGAGTGGGTTTGCAGTAAAGCGCTGTCCTCTGGCTGCAGACAACGGGTAGCTTCTACTCTGTAAAGATGAATAAGCTTTTATTTTAATGCCAATTACGGTGTCTTGTATCTTTCAGATTCCTCTTGTGGCACTTCCAGAATAAGCTGTAAAACTGAAGGCATTGCAGTGACTATTGGGAGTTAACATTTCTCTTAATGACCTAAGCTTAGACATCTAGGTCTATAAATGCTTTTATAGATGTTTAAAACAGGGTTTGACGTTTGTTACCACTATGGAGTTATTTAAAAAAACAAACAAACAATAAAACCTCTTGCATCTAACACTTGAATGGGGCTAATCAGGAGGCATTTCAAAGAAGCCTTTGTAGGAATTCTAGGGTTTCAGAAATAAAACTGTAAGTAGAACAGAGTTTTAGATTGTCCCAGATTTTTCCATATTTTTGTACCTGTTCATTGCCATCGTTGGGGTTGAATAGAAATAGAAAGGTTACAGTGTTTGACTAAAAGGAACTAGGGTCGGCCAAGGATTAAAAGCAAATCTACGTTGGATGCCTCTCAAGTAACTGCCTTTATCAGTTCAGTGCTGTCCCTTTATTTCTCTGAGAGCAGGGTTTGGGTGGTAGAGGAGATGAAATACAATCTGTAAAGTCCTGAACAAGAGCACTGTTTTGTGTCTTTGTATTAAATGTTAACAACATTGTTAAATAAACTAAGATTTTTGTATCTCACAACCAACTCTGCGTTGCAGTTCTCAGTCCTTTACTTCAGCAAGTGGCTGGCAACTCTGAGCCGACTTCCCTTGAGTTTTCAGTGCACTCCTTTAACTAAAACAAGTCCAGTGAAGCCATTTTCATCACTACCTGGATGTGGGAATAAAAAGGCAGAACACTTGCAGAGTGCACCTGCAAGATAGAATTAGTTCAACACATCCCAAACTTAGGAACCCAGCTTTAGATTGTCGAGAGCGTAGTCCTGCTGGAGCTTTTACTGTTTCATCTATGCGTGGTGGTGGTTTTGCTGTGGGACAGTAGCAGCAAATTGTCTGGTTATTTTACCCCAGTATTGAAATGAAAGCCTAGTACTAAACTTCTTCCACTTTCATTTGACTTGAAGTGTACTTGTGAATTTTTTTTCAGTATTACATTGATATATGAACAGTTTTCTTTACTAATCTTACACTCTTAGAATCTTATCGAGTGCTCCTGCCCTTAGCACGCTGGGATATGGTTTGGTCCCGAGGTACGTGAAAGTTATCACCAGTCCAGTGAATATTCATGAGGAATGCCAGTCAAATTAGTGATGATTTAATCATCTTGTGAACTATTGACGTTGCTGAATAAATTGGGTATTGAGCATGTTATGCAACAAGATATTTTACAGGAGTATCTTTCCTAGCCCCTTTTTATACATACATGTGTATTTAGGTAAATATGTGCATGTTTCCATTGGGGTACAGAGTAACAAAAGAGGGTACAGAGTGATGCTGTAAATTTTGCATGAGGATTTGGAGAATCTTCACATGGTGAGATTTCAGGACAGCTAAAACTACCAACACCAGAGTTTAGGAAAGAAAGCTCACGTTCTAAATCACTGTTCATCATTAAAACAGCCTTGGGATTTTAATTTTTTTTCCTAGTTTATATCTTAGTTGTTGCAGCGTGGTCTTTGTGTTGTTTTTCATATGAAACTGCAGATGACACACCATGGCAGATGGGCACAGGTAACCTATGGGGCAGTGCTCCCATGCTATGTCAGAGCAGTAGGAAGCTCCTGAAAGGAGAATTTGTGTAGTACCAATGCAGAGCTCCAGGAGCATCTTGTGGTGCTTCCAGTCAGATCAAATGGAGCAAGATTAATTTTGGTCAGGCAGAAAGAAACCTGGTTGAGCCCTGAAGGCAGTGTTGAGAAATGTCTCCTGTGGATTGACAAGTTTTATTTTCACTAAAACTTTGTACTTAAATAATGTGTAAGTGTTCGGGGAACACTTATGCTTCATAAGCATTCATTACTTTGAATGCAAGATATTTTTTGTTTGTACTACCAGAAATAGTTAAATTCTTCAGTTCCTACCTTAAGTTTTCATTTTCTACCTTTTTTTTGCCATTGATTTGCCTTAGTTTAGTCAATTTAAGGCTTGTCTGTTCCTTAGTGATTTTTATTTTACACTGTAGTGACTATAAATACAGCATCTACTTCGTAGTCACCCAGGTTTGTACCATTTTTTTTTAAACTATTTGCTATGCCAAAATAAACAGCATAGACGTACAGAAGTCAGATCTGACCTCTTTGCTTTATGGACTTTGCTTTTGCAGGCCATCAAAAATGACGTGGAAGCAGGGCCTCTGACCTAACAAATCTTGGCTGCCTGTAGCTTTCTGCCTCTGCTGTCTCTTTTCCCTGGCTGCCTGTTTTTGTGCTCTTTGAGGTTTATTTTTGAGACCTTTACCCTGTGAGCCTCACAGTTTCATAGGAGACGTGCAAATCAGCTCATTATGTAAGGCTCATTTCCATAAGAAATTAGGCTAAAAGTTGGGCCTGAGTACCCCAGTAAAGGCAGAGCCCCAGGGAGAAAAGAAAAGGTATGGATCACTTCAAAAATAGGTAAAAGGGATAAAAAGCAGTAAAGCAAGAATGTGACGGGTAGAAGCCTCCCAAGGCATCAGGTTTAGAAGCAGTTCATGGTATAAAAGTATGTGTTTTTCAGAGGTCTTATGCATCAGATTTTCTGTTGTAGCAGCCCTCTGTGGCTGAGTTATAAATCAGCGGATGAATGGAGAACCAGCAAAAGGAGCACGTCCGATCAGGCTCCCAGCGTGGGGGTGTGCAGTCCCTGCCATGAAGAGTTTTACCAAAAATCAGTTTCCATTAGTAGGCCTGCTCCCACTAGGATCAAAGTGCTGCTGAACAATAACCCAGCAGTTCCAGTTCTCTTCAGTGTATTAGCAAGCTAGTTTTTTAAAAAAAATTATTTTAATGGCTGGACTACAGGGTCATGGATTAAGACTCTTTTGTATGAAAAGCAAGTCTGAACAGTTGATTTCATTTTGCAATATGATCTTCAGTGTACCTTGGAATATTAAAACAAGGAAAGATTTTATTGCAACAAGGAAGAAATAACAAGAAAATATTTACTTCCCAAACTCTTGCAAATAAGATAGCTGACAACAGTAGCTGTTTCAGACTTGATTCATAATTTTACTGTGAAAAAACCCAAACCCTGTCTGATTCCCTCCCTTTCTCTTAGAACATGGTCTGCAAGGTGACTTGAGTAATGAGTTGAGGGGCCTACTACTGGGATATTTGTAGAACTTGTTAACCATCTCCTTTCAAACCTAGTAACTATTAAGTGAAAAACTGAATTTAGTTTTAAATTTGAAAAAATATACTTTGGCATATATAAAAATTAAGATGCATCTAGCAGAAGAAACTTCATGCTAGAAACTGAACTTCAGAGGACGGTACCTATGGGTGGTGTTCTCAGCTGAGGCTGTAACAGGTGTGTTTGTGCATGAAGCTTTCCTGTGTTTTTAGCTCTTTTGTTTATTATTTTTTATTATTATATTGCAAATTCATTTATTTCAAGGAAAAAATACCTGATAAGAGTTACGTAAAATCAAGGATAAATCAAGGTCCACACGATTCATCCCATACATTGTCTATTTTACCATGTGAAGAGGCAGCAATCTCAGATAAAGTAGGCTGGGTTGTTTTTTTTTTTTTTTTCTGCCTAAAATGCCCTTTTATGTGTGTGCCTACGGAATGTCATGGTACTTTATTACTGCTCTTCCCGACCAAGGTAAACATTCAACAGACTACGGCGGGATAGGATGGGGCAGAGCCTTCCCGAAAGGAAGCGAGGGGTTACTTACCTGCACTCGGGTGTTATTAAAACAACGCTGGTCCTACACTTTTACTTTTGGTGTAGGGTACCTCTAGTGCAGAGCTGTGGAGACTCTTCTAGGGAGCAGTGTAGCCTCTCTTCCTCTCAGAGGAACGTATATTGCGAGTATGAATACGATGAGGTCACTACAGGAATGAAATCTTCAGCTGCTTTTTTGCAGGTACTTTCTATGGGAAGAAATCCAGTGAAATCAAAGCTTGAAAGGATGAGGTATTCCTCTAAAATTAGTTTTGCATGCTGTTTTAATAAAGGTCAGTAAATGGCACTTACGGCTAAAGTGACAGAGTTTTAATGTTTTAACAGTCCTTCGCATTCATGTGGCTTAACTGAAAATGTTGGCAAATATTCTTAAAATCGCTATATGCTATTACAAAATAAGTACTGGAATACAAAGTTCTAAGTCTGAAATATTTCAAACATGAAATCTGAAAATACAACTGAAATGTGGTGTGGAAGTCAATGTCAGCAGTTTTCTGAAGGCTTCATCTCTGCAGATGTTGAAAGTATTTTTCAGTGCAGCACTGCTGGGTTTGAGAATTTGATGTCTCAGGATATCCGAGGAAGGATTTCATCCCAGATGAAAGCCACAAGTATCGTACCTGAAAAGAGAAATTACAGAAAGGACCTTTATTTAAATGTACTTGAGAAGGACACAGTAGTGGTATTGGAAAGAAACATTATGTTCAAGTATCTGAGTGTCTACAAGCAACACAGCAGGGATTGCAGAAAAATGCAGTTTTTTGTGCAAAGGGCTAGAGGCAGTCTGTACACTTTGCAAACACAGTCTTTAGCAGAAAGCAAGCTTCAGCAGACCATGCAAGTGATCCTTTTGAGTTAATCATCTTGGTTTTCTTTGTATATTTAATGTTTTAATTCTGATCTGTATTGGCCAAGCCAAAGGCAGAGCAGTTTGGGTGAATCCAACACGTGCACCCTCCTGTTGCTGTGCTAGGCCTCCTTTTTCTGTAGCTGGACACATAAATGACTGAACCCGCAGCTGAACCTCCATTCCTCAGCCGACAGGGTAAGGCTGAGTTTGCCAGCAGTGTCCATTTTGGTAACTGCATCTGTTTTAGGTGCTGCAAGTGGGTATAGGATAGTGGGGTTTGGGCTTTTTTGAAGATCATTCTAGTTTAGGGTTTATTCTGAAGCTTAGAAGTGGTAAAGTTAGAGATTATTGGTTCTTCATAAGAGTCATAGAATATCTCAAGTTGGAAGGGACCCATAAGGATCACAGAGTCTAAAGAAGGGCACCTAAATACACTTTATTAAGACCATTTTTTTTTTCCTCATGGAAAAAAATCAGTATATTCTGTTTCAGAAACGAAGAGGATTCTGGTTGACAGCATTCCTCATTCCTTCATTGTATTTTATGAAGCTTCCCAGATTTAGCCCTCGCTAAATCTGTGCTGGCTGTTCCTGATTGCCTTTGTGGTTTTCACATGGTTGGAAATGGGTTCAAAGGCAAGATTATACTCCCCCATCTTCCCAGTGACTGAGGCGAGACCAATTAGCGTATAGTGAGTTCCCTGGTTTCTCTTCCTCCTCCTCAAAAGCTTGCATAATATTAGCACATTTCCAATTGTCAGGAAACTCCTCCAACTGCTGTAACTTCTCACAGATGATGGACAGCAGTAACATCTGCTGACTCTACCTGAATTTTTAGGTGAACTGCAGTAGAGCCAATGGTTCTGCATTCATTGAGCTTCTCTATGTTCTTCCTAGGTTTGGAAGCAAATTTTGCTTGGGAATACTGAGGGGAAAAGAAAAAAAGACGTGGAGTACCTCAGCCTTTTCCATGTCATCCATAACTCTAGGTTGTCTTCCCCATCTGCCAATGGACCTGCATTTTCTCTGGACTTTTTTGGGGATTGTATTTGTAACTCTCTGTGTCCCTAGTCTTTGTTGCCACTGAGCTTTGACCTTCCTGATTTTGTTCCTAAGTGCCTGTGCAAAGCTTTTCTATTCCTCCTTTGCTGACCATCCCTGTTTCTACTTCTTACGTGCTCTCCTTTGTTCATAGGGAAGCTCCTTGTCTAGCCAGCAGGGAAAGGCTTTCTGTCAAAATTCCCACTCTAACTCATGACAAGTTGTTCCTGCACATCTAAATATTTAACAGCTCTCAGTGAGCTTTTCTGAAAAAAATCACCTTTCCATAGGATACTTTTGCCATCTGTGGCAGCTTCCACAGGAATTACTACTGACCTAGCAGTTCCCTAAATAAGCAGAATTTTTTCTGAAGTCCAAAGTCCAAACAGCTCTGCCATTTACCTTCCCAGTCTTCCTCTGGACCCTGCACTCTTGTGAGGACTACAACCCAAGCAGCCACATTCACCAGCAGTTCTTCCCTGTTGTGAGCAGGTCAAGTACAGGATTACCACTTACTGGCCCTTTAGTATTTGAATTAGACTTGATTAGTGAGAGTTTCCTAGGAACTTCTTGGGTTGTGTTCACTCACTGCGTAAGAGTTGTTCTCTGTTAGATGATGGCTGCATAGCTGAAAACCCCTAGGAGGACCAGGGCTCAGGAGTACTTCTCGTTGTTTGTTGAAACCCTCCTTTGCTACCAAGTCCCAGAGGTGCTGATCACTTCACTGCACGTGGACTTGCAATTCATGTTTCTTTGCTGAGCTCCATGCCTATGTGTACTGAACTTGATGGCAACCTCTGAGTACCTTCTTCTCTGAGCAGAAATGTTAAAAGTTTCACCTGTAGCCTTCTCTCTTGCTGATCTCCTCCATTTACATCTATTGCTGAATAACCTTTGTGGCATTTATTTTCCATCCTAATGGTGAAAAAACCCTGTTTTCTTCTGAGGAACAGTATTAGTCTTTCTTTAAAACTGAGGGAAAGAAGTGGTCATTGATACTGGTTTTTTTTCAGCTGGCACCTGTCCAGGAGAGAACATCCCCTTTTATTGCCCTTGTGCCCAGTATCTTGTCACTAACTCTTCCATTTGTAGCTGCCATCACCCTGAAAAAGCAGTGTTATCTTGGTCACCATCATTACTAATGGTATGATCATGCCTGGACAAGTAACATGAATTCCTCTGGCAGTAAAACAGAAATGCACTTTGTTCCACTACTACTTTGTGCTTCTGTGTTCACAGTGCAGAATTTAGGCCTGCCTGTGCTAAGTCATAAACACTTGTTGGCATCTACATTTACTACAGGAATTAGCTGGTTTAATGCTACTGGAGAATCACCTTCACCAAAACAGCAGTGAAAGTATTTTGAAAAATGAGTTCTTAATTACAGTTCCAAGATTACATTATTCATGAAAGACCACAAACCACCAGTAGATTTATCTTAAAACCAAACTTCCACTCCCTTCTCCTCTTGTGAAGGTGATAGTCAATCTTCTTGTTCTAAGTGTCCTTTCTGAGAAAACTGTTTTATGGTTAAGAACTGGCTTGCATCAGGGTCTCTGTTATATACTGAGTGGTCTCAGCCTCCTTGTCCTCACAGGTATTTGCTATGCACTTTGCACAGGCAATTTGAAGTTTCATGATATGCCAGTCCATGGCTCTGCATATGGTAATTATTAGAGCAAATGACAGAAAACCCCTAAGAGACTCCTAAAATAATTCCCTAAAATAAGAACAAAGTAATTTAACTGTCAAAGATGTTGATGCTGGGAAAAGTGACACATCCAGTTAGCATATCACTATGACTGCCAGTTTCTAGGAAGTCTGAAACAGTATCTTTACTAACATGAATTCTGAAAGTAATGATTACGACTAAATTTAAAATACTCCTTTCCTCATCACCTACTTTTATGATTCTGCTTAGAGGTTCTTTTCACAAGAATTTTATTATCATAAAAGGTTATGTTCCTAGATGACCCATCATTTGGTCCAATTTTGGAAGAAAAAATTCTATTCCTACTATTTTCTTATTTTCAAAAAATATCAGGAAAAATTCATGTCATGTCAGATTTCTAGATGTGCACTCCTGTATTCATCAATCCAGTTTTCAAATGTAACTATCTCCTCTGTACTTTCACCTTGGATACCTTACATTTGTTTACATTGGTTTATAAGATAAGCTCTATATGTATCCATTTCATTAGCTACTAACTGGAACAGTGCATGGGCTTTTATCAAGCTTACTCTGTAGTTCAGTTATCCTGTCGGGATATCTAATCTAAATTCACTTTAATACAATTTTGTTTGGTCAGGCTAAAAATCTGTCTCCCATTTTTGACTGACAGAGTCAAGGCAAATACAACATGCACAGACATGAACTCAAACAAGAAAAAGAAGTTATTTGTTATAACTGGAGCCCTTTGAGATGTTTCCTGTGTATTTCACCTGCTCTCGTACCTTCATCACTGTTGTACCTTCTAATAGGATTAACAGGCATGAAAGAACTCAGGATTAGCAGACTGCTGCTTTATATATCCTCTAAACAGAAAGCTCAAGATGTGTAGGGACTCACTGTAAACATGTGTCAACAGCATGGAGCATTTTCATCTGCACACAACTAGAAGTTAAAATCAATAGCTTCCAAATTAAAACCACATTTAAGTTTAAAACCATATTTAAGTTACTAATACTCCTTATTAAACTAAGAACAAGTTGTTTCCAACCATGCTTGGAGGGGAAACATAAAATGGGAACGGCAAAGTATAGACACTATAAAGATAATAAAATATTTTCAACAACACAACAACAATAATAGAGAAAGCTTAATCCTAATATCTCTGGGTTGGTGGTTTTTTGAATCGATCATCCCCATGTTCTTGTGTACTGTCACAAAGCAAGACAGAAACTGCATGCTTAACCAGTCTGTTTCTCTTTAAGAACTTAATCAGGTTAATATTTACTTTCAGGTAGCCTTTTCTCCTTTTCAGTATTCTACTAGAATATACAAGTGGGCCTTTGGTCAGTGTGAGAAATTGCAGCACACCTCAAACAGGCTGAATTTTAATACCAAGGCTTAAAGTCCTAAACAATTGGCAGCTTCAAAAGGATCACGCTCCAAAGTAAACAGCTGCTGGTTTATAACTACCTAGTTAACCCTACCCTAAGCACTAACCTTTTCCATTTAGAATTGTGCTGTTGTGGTTTTTTTGGTAGGTACATTTTCCTGCTCAAACTATCCCAAGAGTACTTAGACTTTGAACATGACATCTAAACTAAACAATTATATAACATAATATGGTTGGTTGTTAAAATACACTGATCAAAATAGTAGGTAGTTTTTTGTGAATAAAACTAGTGTTTAAAACTCAGTATTAGATGCTTGATTCACAAAACGGAGTATTACAGGTGCTCTACATAGAGCATTAAAGTACACAACCTGCATTTGCAAAACAAAGCCATGATTCTGAATGACTTCACCACATAAGTTATAACTATTTTTGGTATTTTATTTAAAACAAAACATGAGCAAACTAGCAAGTAAAGAACACCTATTTCCTGATTTTTGAACCATATACTAAATGACACTTTCTCAAATACATAAAGTATTAAAAACTTACCCAAGGATGGTGCTATCCAATATACTAGTGAGTAGCTCAAAAATCTGTCATAGAAACAATTTGCATGTAATGAAAAAGCCAATGCGGGGTTAAATATTGCTCCTGTGAGATTTCCACCTGCAATAAAACGTAAACATTATGAAATCAAACCATCTTTTAAACGCATATTGAAATACACATACACAATATGACAACAAACGCACACTCTGCAATAAAATGCATTAGCAGGAACCATTTGAACAGATGAACTTTTCTGAAGTTATTGACCAGATGATATATGTTTAACTGTAAATAGTTTTCTAAAATGTTTTAAAATATCCAAAGCATAGGCTGTAACTTCCTGTATCTCTTTCTAGCAAATACTGTTTGAAGAGATGGGTTTGGCTAATGTTGAATGTTTCTGTTGATAAAACTATAAACTGCTTTGTTAATAGTCTGTATCATGCTATCAGAAGAGATAGAAATTACACAAATATTAGTAAACAAATACTGAGCTTCCATTATATCCCCACATCACATGTGACACATTGCAAGATAATGGAAAAAACAGTCAAGTGATGCTCTTGCTAAACTGACCTCTTAATAAAACACTAATATTATCAGATTGATTTCTAGAACACTAAGATTATCATAAAGTAATAACCTGGGGAAAAGCCTTCACAATCACTCTATATGTTATTTGCTATTTGAAGAAAATAAAAGCAAAGCCCATTCTACTTTCTTGATTTCTTGAAAAAAGAAGATTAAAGCCAAGTATCTTTCCTTGCCTCTGACTTCAGATGCAAGTGAAGTTGCCTAAACATTCTCTAAATAACTGGATCTGAACTTATTACATTGTGGGGACTAAACTGTAATTACACTGCAGGGGAACCTGGAGGTAAGTGGTTTTAATTCTGACATAAATGGTTCTTCTCATTGCAATCCTGCAGAAAAACCATTACTCACAGCATAATTTTCTGTTTTTCCATACTATTAGTTACTAATCACCCCATATCTGTTTTAGCTATAGTATATAATTGTGCCTGTTTATTTTCTTGAAGCTTATCTTGATTTTTCCCAAATATTCTAGCATAAGCTTTGAACTTTCTGTACAAATACCATGCTGCTGTAATCCTCATTTGTTATGAGC
Source organism: Mesitornis unicolor (assembly GCF_000695765.1). NCBI lineage: Eukaryota > Metazoa > Chordata > Aves > Mesitornithiformes > Mesitornithidae > Mesitornis > Mesitornis unicolor. The sequence goes on along the minus strand of NW_010197529.1, from coordinate 4,251 downwards.
ATGCAATCATTTACTGTTATGTTTTAGTGAAATCTCTGTCATTCTCTTCTTCTGTATTTCTGTTGATATACTCATTAATTCTTTTTATGTTATTGCAGTTTAGGAAGGTTTTAATCTCTGTTGACCTACTCAGTTCACTCTGCTTTTACACTTGTTCTCAACAGCAACTCAGATTTACTGTGCAGTCTGTTACTCTGCACGCTGACACATTAGCAACTTCCACTGTTGCCAGAAACGCCATCTACAGTAATTTACTTTGCTTTAATCTATTTATAAATTCACTGCTTCTGCTTTTATATCCACAAACACACATTTCAAGAGTAGAATTTCACTCTTGTGAACAACGGCTTGTAATTTTGAAAATACTGTATAACCTGATGTTATTTGTTACAGAAAGTTACATGGCATGCCTAAGTACCTTTTATGGGGTACACACAACAGTGACTTGTCAACATTTATTTTAATTGAACTTTTTTGAGCCCTGTATGCCTATCAATACATTTAGATGGCTGTAAGACATAGGGATTTATCTATCAAAATTTTACCCAAACCAAAATTGGAATAAGAGATATTTCTTCTTACAGTGCCTTTTTAGACAGCAGTCATTCCTCTTATAGGATACAGCTTTCAAACATACAGTAGAACATAATTCACAGAATGAAATATGATATATATGTATGAGATGTATTTTCTGACATTTCTGATACATTCATAACTGTCATGAACACGGGTCCTGAAGGCACAATTGATTTGGCTTTTAATATCAGACTGTAAAAAGAAATAATTAGCACAAATTTTATTTAGTAAATTTAATGCACCTTTCCAAGTTCATAGCTAGAATACTGTATCTGTCAAATTAAAGTTTGAAAAATCATTATTCACACAGTATTCTAAACCATTTGATATTTTTATAGGAAAAAGGAAGAATGTTACCAGTTTGCCTAAACTAGCATAGATTTGCCTAAATTTGGGCTGGTTGCCCAGCCCTTTGGTGCTGGGTGAGCAAGAAAGATCCATTCCTCTTACAGAAGCACTCCAGTTCCTTATAAACAGTTAATGAGGAGGTGCAGATTTCCTGAGAATGATCCTGCCTGGCTAAGTCAGGCATCTGCTGGTCTTCAATGCCTGTAGAGGAGACACGGCCTGCTGGACATAGCACCTAATTTGGAAGTCACTCTTCCTACCTTGTGCGTGAAATGCCATTTCTCAAACTGGAGGTGAAGCAGACATGGCCAGGGCTACACCACGAGACCCGCAGGATGTACTATGGGTTGTATATATGCACCAGACACAGGTCATGGCCACCTACCAGCTACATGGCGTGCTGTCAGGAGGCTGTGCTGAGGCGCTATGGGAAGGGGGTCCCTGATCAGCAGCCCTCAGAATGGAGGAGTCAGGACAACGGAGGATGTCCTGGGAATATTTGTGTGTAGATGTGTGCAGCAAGAAAGGCCTGAGAACCTCTAAGGTGTCCTAAATATACCCTCCTAACCTTAAACTGACAGGGAGATAGATCTGTTACAGCACAAGCCCGTGACTTCATCATAGAAAGACGTTAATAGCAGCAGCCTACTCCCACACTTCTTGTGTAACAGCTCAGAGATAGGAATCTTGGGTTTTATACCCTTCGAGAGGCTTCAATCCACATTTTGGGAATGCATAGTAAACACCAGGCCCATGACTACTACAGAGTGAGGATGGCACTTTTCCCCTCTCCTTTTGAACCTGGGTGTACAGCAGAGTGGAAGTGTGGAGTGGAATGAACAAGAATTAGATTTTCCACTAAGTAGGGGATAAAACAGGATGTGCTCCCTGGAATGTATTTATGTATTTTTACAGTAGACATGATTCTAGGTTAAGAGAATTGGAAAGAAAAATGTCCAGGTAGCACAGGGTGTTCTGCACACGATACAGCACAGATGGTGCAGCAGGTCTGATGTTTCCTAGAAGCACACACAGATTGATTGCACTGGAGAGTCATAACACAGCCAAGTTCATGACAAGGAAGGAGGCTTGGTACAGAGCCTTCTCCTCTTAGGAAAAGATGAGGCCAGCTTGGCCAACGACAGCAGGCATGAATTCTTTGTATGAATGAGCGAAGAGAGAGGCAATGTGACACGTATTATTTTATATGACTTTACTAAGCAGGAAAGGAATGTAAAGAATTGGGGATCCAGCTTTCTATGCTTTTAGAAGAGGTAGGATGATCTTTGGCTACATTTTTACTGAGCAATTCAGGAACATATTCAATGTGCATTGAAAATGCATTGACACCTTGCCTCTGACTTGAAAAATTAATTTTAGAAAGGAGTTCAATTGCTAAGTTAATTCACAAAATTCTCCATGGACTTTTTAGTCTTTCAGGTATTAATTCATTTCAGCTAAACATAATGAATAAAGGTTTTTTAATTAATACACCCGAAAAGTAAACTGTACTTTATTCTACTATATACTGTTAAGTTAGCCTAATACAGTTAAACCTTTTGGACATGACATCAGTGACATCCCAGATGTTTGCAGATAAAAGAGTGATCTCCCTTCTCTGATAAACAGATTTGGTCTTTTCCTGGATAACTTTCTCTGTGGTAGGGGGTGTAGCACCAGCAAGGAGCTGTGTCACCATCTCTCTCTCTCTACTTCCTCTACCCTAGACTACAGAATCTCCTTGCTGGTACAACCCACTCCCTGCAGGGCAGTCCTCAAGTGACAAATGACATAGCTCTGGCACTTCACTGGGGACAACAGGGAGCATCTACAGTCAGCAGAAGGAAGTTCAGACTGACTCCACTCACCTCTTCCTCCCCACTGGGCCAGGTGACAGTGTCCCAGCTCTGGGAAGCACGAGGTGACACGGGGCATTACAAAGACATCAGACTCTTGTAGATCCCACAATACAACAGACACCTAATTTTCTTTTTTTACATTTGGATTCATGAGGTATTATTTTGTCATTTCTGCATGCATTCTATTTCCTGCTTCTGATTTAAGGATTTGACATAGTTAAATAAGCTGCACTGATATGAATTATGCATTATCTAAATGCCAAATTTCTGTATTACTGGTCAGTACCCTGCCGTTGCACAATCAGCATTTTTTTCTTGATGCGCAGTGGTGCTCTCGCAATGCCACTCAGAAATCAGAGCACATTGTATGAAATCTCTCACGCTCTACAGTCAGATTATGAAACGATCCTTCACTGAGATATTTTAACAGTGTGCTGTTAAACTAATAACCTTAATTTACTTGTAGATTTTATATAGTTTTAAATTCATAACTTATTTCATTCTTAACCCCCTACCTGCCTGGAATCTAACCAGGCAAACTTTACCTAAGCTCCAAAAGAACTCTGCATATGTAGGGACCAAAGACTTTCTTTGATGCATTTTTTTGTACTCTAAGAATAATAATTTTGGATCTTAATACTTTTAGGAAAACAACGAAAACCCCTTCCATTACCACTTTATTGCAGGAACACAGAAGAAAAAAAAAAGACGACTAACCTGCATACACGAGCATGGTGATGAGAAGGGCAATCAAATGGACTTTGCATTTGGGGTTAACACTTTCCACTCGCAGGATAGTCAGCTGGAAAACGACAGAAAAGAGCAGTTCTATGCAGAATGCCTGCATCTCTGTAGTCTGCATAGGGTTGCTGCAGCCCTGCGAGAGTGCTCCAAAATGTGGCTCTGCCATCTCCAGGCTCCAGACAGAGTGCATAAACACCCTGGCCAGCACCGCAGCCACAAACTGAGCGCCGATCTTGAGTACGCCCATCTTGACCGATATCCCACCGCCCCACATGGGCTGCAAGGTGCCACAGGGATTGCATGTGCTGCCAGTTAGGGTCAAGCCGTGCAGGACGGTAAAACCGTAGGTGAGAGTGAGGGCTGCGTGGGGCTTCGGCTCCACATTGCCGAGCAGGCAGAGCTCGTTAGTGCAGGCGCAAATCTGGAAGGTGCTAAACATCTCCAAAAAGAAAGCGTAAAGGCGCTGGTGGGAGCGCAGCCAGCGGCGAGTCAGTCTCCTGCACAGCCCCACCGTTACCGTGATGCCGGCCATCAGCAGGAGCGAGCTCCCGCCCCCACCGGCAGCCATGGCGGGAGTTTCGCAGGCCGAAGGACGCGAAGTTCACCCTGGTCCAGCCCCACCACCTATGGGGAGAAAGAAAGTGGGAGAGGGAGGGAAAATGCCCACCCCTTGCCTTCGAGGTAAAGGTCGCCACCAGCCCTCAGTGTCTGACTCACCTGCGCC
>NW_010197528.1:0-20332 GCF_000695765.1 Mesitornis unicolor | reverse complement strand
TTTATTTTTATTTTTATTTTTATTTTTTTAATGCCCCTTTGCAGATGACGAAGTGACCGTTGGGAAGTTCTACGCCACTTTCCTGATTCAGGAGTATTTCCGGAAGTTCAAGAAACGTAAAGAACAGGGACTGGTGGGGAAGCCCTCCCAGCGCAACGCACTCTCCTTACAGGTGACAAGCGGGCACAGAATGGACAGGGGTGGTACTGTAGAGGCATTTGACCCCACTTCCCTCTCAACCATTCTGGGGGCTGCAATGGGCTATCCCCACTGGAAAGGAGCTTGTAGACCCCTTGAACTACCACATCAGTCCTTTTAGATAAGCATGTATGTAGCATAGGCCACCTCCCTTGACTCTGGAGGTGGAAGGCACATGTGAGGTATATCCACAGTTTATCAATCTGCTGGTGATATCTGAAATCTGTGCTCCTTTCAAAGAACTGATATGAAGTGTCCAGCAGACATTTGCTTATAACACATTCATTCTACCCTTTCTGAGGGCAGTCACTATAACAGGGTCAGGGAGAACATGTTGCCAGGAAGTAAAATCAGTTAAAAAGTAAAAAGCACACCTGAATGCCAAGGCCATCTAACAGACTGGGCATCAGGCTTTAGGACCTGGCATCTGTTCACCACTGTGCTACATGTTCACCAGGCTGTGTGAAAGAATGAGAAAGACACACTGACTGTACAAACAGCACCATTTATGTCCCTCAAGTGTACAGGAAGGAAGGAGAGTTACTCTGGAGTTCCAGCAAGCTAAAACGTGCTGCGAATCACGCACAGATACAAATTGAGGTCTTGGCTTACCCGTAGCTTACCTCCCTGGCTGGACTCCCTGGAATGGATTCCAGTCAGTGAGAGGTTTGAGGACTGTCCAGGTCCAGATGCCAGAAATTTAGCTATTAAATCTATGTTTAAGCTGCTGATTAAAAATAAGAGATTTTCAGAGGCGCCAAGTACATGGTTCAGCTGGCACTGTGGCTGCTTTAGGGCTTCTGGTTGTGGATCTGAGAACCCAAAGTTGAAAGCATGCAGACTTGCTTAGTCAAACCTGTGGATTTGTGTCTATGTCCTGTTGTGATGAGGCCAAGGACTAGCAACAGACATTCCTGGGTTGGATTGCTAGGAGTGTCTCCCTCTCTCTAAGCTGGAGATGAAAGAACAGAATTTGTTGGTGTTTCTCTGGAAGCTGGGGATGCTATATTAAGTAAAAGGCCTTCACAGTGCTTAGAAAGAAATAACATTGCTTTTATTTCTCATTTGCCCACTCGGAGATATGAAGCTCTATAGTTTGCTGTTTTGCAGGCTGGTCTGCGCACGCTTCACGACATTGGGCCAGAGATCCGACGAGCAATTTCCGGAGACCTGACAGCTGAAGAAGAGCTAGATAAGGCCATGAAAGAAGCTGTTTCTGCTGCCTCTGAAGATGATATCTTCCGGGTAGGTGCTGAAAAACTTTACAAGCTGAGGCTAGACCAGTAGCTGAGCTCAAAGAGTGCTATGTTCTCTCTTATGCACTCTGTATTTCAGCTGGGCTCTCCTTGTTTTCTAGACCTTACTAGAAAACAGTGGTGGACTCAGGGTGCCAGGCCCTGAGTTTTTTGCAGTTTTTATCCCATTTTCTTCGCAATGGAAATTTTCCTCGTAAAACCTAAGTAAGATCAGAATGAGAATGGCCAAACAGTCTGAAGAACAGATCAGTTCAGCCATCTTACAGTCTGCAGAGCAGCAGCCAGGCACACTTCAGGATTTTTTTCACACATCCTTTCAGTGGCACAAGTAGGATCCTTCCAAAGACTACACCAGAACCCAACAGAGCTGCTATAAAAGGAGGAGATTTTCTGAGCAATTTACCTAAATCTTCTCTTTCTTATTTCATTCCTATTTCTTGTCATTGTCTCCTCTGGTAATATTTCCTCTCCTTTGGTATTTTGCTCCTTTCCTTACAGAAAGATGCTGTCAGTCCCTTTCATTACTCATCATCTAAACAGTACATAACTGGCTCATTAAGTCTTTCTTCATTTGTTCCTCCAGGTGATTAATAGTTTCTGGTACTCTTCTCAAATTCCTTCTCATGTCTAAATGTTGCTTTGCAACTGCATTGTGAAAACCAGAGAGCAGTTACCTGGTTCTTCCATCCTTACCCAATCCTGCACTCCCAAGAGTGGTGGGAGGTGTAGAGACACCTTTATCTCACCTATGTATCTGGTCAGTCTTCTGAAATATCTTAGAAATCTGAGGCTTTCACAGCCTGCATGTACCTAGTCTCTCTGACAGGGACATCCATGCGCTATCCTCTGACAGAGACAGCACCAGTGCCACCATGCACACTTCGGTCCTCACATTTTTTTTCCCCCAACAGGAGGCTAAGCAGGAATCACCAGGCCCCTTGCACATCTTCTCACTCACAAAGGGAAAATAATTTCTGTTTTTCTGACAGCGAGCCGGAGGCTTGTTCGGAAACCATGTCAGCTACTACCAAAGTGATGGCAGGAGCACGTTCCCCCAGACATTCACCACCCAGCGACCTTTGCACATCAATAAGTCTGGCAACAACCAGGGAGATACCGAGTCTCCCTCTCATGAGAAGTTGGTGGACTCCACATTCACTCCCAGCAGCTACTCATCTTCAGGCTCCAACGCCAACATCAACAATGCCAACAACACTGCCCTGTGCCGCTTCCCCAGCCCACCCACCTACCCCAGCACTGTCAGCACAGTGGAAGGCCATGGGACCCCCTTGTCACCCACCATACGTGTGCAGGAGGCTCCTTGGAAACTACCTTCCAAAAGGTAAGTTTCACAGCAGAGAGTGCGTGAAGGGACCAGGGAGAGGGACACGCATGTGAACACCAGAGCACTGCTGCCTAGCTGAAGTAACCCACTAGTCATGGCCCAGACTGCAGCCGGGATTGAGCCTTCTGGTTCTCCACTTGTGCCAAAGCCCACGGTGCAACAGGCAAGCGTTTGTTGACCACTGCAAAGCAGCAGCACTCTCATGGACCAACACACTTGATTTCTTTGGGCTTTATGTTGAAGAAAGCTTTGTAAGAACCAAATGGAGCCTTATCTATCCCTCCTTCACCACAAGGAGGTGTTTTATCAACTGGTAACTGAGAGAGAAGGAGACTGCAGTTCATCTCTTAAGTGCCCACAGCTTTGTGGAAGTCAGTAGTTTTTCATTCAGTGGGTCACATCCCTACAGATGTCACCAAAGGCATTCTGGGAGGAGGGGGGCGAGGTTTTCAGAAATGCAATACTTTGCAAAGCAAATAAAATCCCCTTCTCTTGACAGGTCTCAGGCTGTCTACACACAGATGACTTACAAAAGGAGTATCATTTTTATTAGTGGGAGATTTTTTTAACTCTTTCAGTAACATCAGGAAGGAGCTGGATTATTTATTTTTTTTTTAGTGCAGAGAGTGGGCAATGTGAAAAGATGGAGAAATGGCTGTCCCAGCAAAGGACAGAATAGGATAAGACGATAGAGGAAATTCAGTGGGTGCAGAATTGCCCAAGTAAAGGCAGTTTCGTGTCTTCCTGAGGGAGGCCACAGGAGTTGCACAACGTGTGTTACCATCTGCCCTCCCCCTGGCTGTCTTGTGCTGATGTGACACTGCTAACATGGTGTTCTTTTCTCTTCTTGCTTCCTTGGGCACCTTCCCTGAATTAGGACACATTACTACGAAACACTGGGACGGTACGTGTTACTCCTTATGCTGTAATGCTTTTTGGGTGTAAGAAGCCCTTGTTCGTCCCATTGAAAGTCCAAATCCCCATTAATGCTGAATATGAGCTCTTATTTTCAGTGTCAGTAGGGCTGACTGTGACATCTCCAGAAAATACTCTCAACTCAGGGCTTTTCTGCCTACAGGTAGTGATGCATGGACTGTTTGTAGCTGGTTTCTAGGTTTGAGGGGTTTTTTTAGAGTTTCTAGCTGGGCTCACACATTCAGGCACTCTCTGATCACAGCACAGTGAAGTACACCCTGGCATATTCATACAAGAATTCTGTAGGGTTTTGGCTAAACACAGGTTGTTGAATAGGAGGAGCTGCCACGTACTGATTTCTCCCCTCTGCACCTGAGCAGTTTTATTTGCCTCCCATCTCAGCAGGAAGATCCCTCCAGCAATGGCCTACAGGCTGTTTTGTACCATGCATATGCATGTTTCTCCCAATGCTTTTTGCTTAAACCAAATGATAAAATATTGTTTCCTACACAGTCCCTGAAAGATTAAAAAACCTGCCATGCTGCTCTCTTCTGTGTATGCCAGTAACAGACTGACATTGGCTCCAATACCTCCATGTCAGTGTCTCGAAGATTCACACTACCTTCAGATGTTACTTCACTCCTCAGAAAACACAAACTCAGACTAAAGTAAAATATGAGGGCCAAGACCTGAAACAGAGGGGCAAAGAGGAGGCAAACAGGGAATTAAGGGCTGTCGCGCTTAAGGGTTTGAACAGATCCCACTGAATTCAGTAGAAGCACTTTGTGGTTAGTGATAAGAAAAATGGGACCAAAGGTGGAAAAGACAGCAAGGAACTTTTCAGCAGGAAGCAGAGGGGAGTGTTGCTGCAGAGTAAGGAATCTGGGTGGCAGAGACCATGCAGCGCAGAGCTGAGGGGGTTACTGTTAGCATCTAGGAGTCTTCTCTGAAATTCATAGCCAAGGCTTTTGCAACAAGGGAAAAAGCTGTATTTCCAAGAGCCCATCTCAGATTTTACCTCGAGTTCTGTGAGGTATATCTTTGGAAATGCGGTCAGTGTGCTGTGCACATTTGTAGAGTACATGTAGTCACAAATGCCAATAAGGTGTTTACAGTATTGTTCAGCACTGATTTAAGAAACTCTTCCTCTGAAAGAGGACACACACAAAGGTTGTTGCTTTGTATTTGTGAACTCTGCAGCTCTGTTCAGTCATTGATTTTTCTATGATAGCTCTTCAACATGATAATAAACTGAGACAGATGGAGCCTGTCATTCTTGTCTTTATAACAGGTTGTCTTTACCATCTCCATATCTTAACTTGTCTTTTTTGCTCATTAGCTCCAGTTCCAGAGACAGCCAGCTGGCAATTGTTTGCCAAGAGGAAGTGTCTCAGGATGAGACTTATGATGAAAATTTGAATGAAGACATTGAGTACTGTAGTGAACCAAGCCTGCTCTCTACCGAAATGTGAGCTTTGCAGCTTTAGTCAAGGTGTTTGGGTGGTTCTTTAATTAACGGGGAGAGATGGGAAGAGGTGATGGTTTTCTACAAAAATTTCATTATGGGATAAGGCCAGAAGACTTTAATCAGAGAACTCAAATATCAGAAAAGATTTTTTTTTAAATGCAGTTCAGCTCTGAGAAGTAACATTGAAAAGGGTATCTTTCACCTAGGACTTTCCTTGTCCTCTGAATGAGACACCTGGACCTGCAGGGCCTCCCCCCCACATTCGCTTCCACCATCTAACCTTCCCAGATCTCACCTTTAGAGCATTCTCTGTCTCATGGCCTCCGTTACTGCTCCTGGACCAGTTATAGCCTGAAGCTAGCTCGCTATTGCATCCATTTGATAGCATGATCTTCCTGGCTTCCCTGCTGGAAGAGGGCTATTCTGTCCAATATCAGCTGCTTTTCTGGAGTCCCTCTGTTCTCCTTTCCAGGCTTGCGTACCAAGATGATGAAAACCGACAACTGACTCCACCAGAAAACAACAAAGGAGAGGACACCCGGCACTCGCCAAAGAAAGGGTTTCTGTGCTCCTCAGCACTAGGTAAGCTCCCAGCATGACACACGAGCTGTGCTTTCCCCCACCTCAGCTAAGTCCTCACCCCTCGCTGGAGGAACCCCAGCGTGTGTGGGCAGGGGTGTTGCTGTTTGCTGCATGTAGCTCGTGAGACCAGGAATCCTGTGGTGTGCAGACAATCCTGGCTCCGCTGACTTTGTGCTCAGTCAGTAGATGAACCTGTGGCTGTTTGGATAGTCCATGGTTGGTTGGATGTTCCGTGTGATCTGTTTGATTAAGCCCACCTGTGAGTTAGGGGAGTTTATTAGAGTGCTGAAGGCTCTCCAAATAATCACCAGGGAGTCACCGGATGGGCTAGCCTTGAGCATACAGCGTTCTGCTCTGTGTGTATTCAGCTGGGAGCAAGGAGAGGTTGTCTCTTTTGTCCGCTATGAGGAAAACAGCGCATTTCAGATTAAGTTAATACAATACAAATTTGCTTTCTGCTCCAATTGTACCTGGAGATTTTCAAGTGCCTGAATGTGCAGACTACGCTCAGGTGAAATCCATGTATCACGAGATTTTATGAAAGTATTAAGACAAATATGTGAGAGTCTGGAAGAACAGTACAGTATTTTTCAGCCTTTTTCCTGAGTACTGATAGGGAGAGAAAGGACATTTGGGGGAGAAACTAAAAAGAATACTACATACAAAATACGCTTTTACAAAAATAGAAGTGACAGACTGAGTAGTGTAATGTTTAAAGAGAGGCTACTGAGTCTTCAGTCAAATCCTTCAGGATGCTTGTACAACTGAGTATTTTTAAAGCATTTACTTCATTTCAAAACTGAAAATATTCCTGCAACGACAATTCCTGTATCTATCTGTGTGGCCAAATTTGCAGCAGTCCTTGATGTAATGCTTCATTAACTATATTCTACTGAATATTTATACAGTGATGTCATGCTCATTTCAATAGTTTGTTCTTTTTTAATCTAGAAAGAGGAAATACTTTTTTTCTGCCTTGTAGCTTTCATTCTCTGGGATAACTCATGAAACACATTTTTCCTCCAACCTCTGAGAGGGGCTTTTCTCAATAAATCAATATTATATATACTTACTATTATCAGAATTCTAGTTTTTGTTCCTTGTTTAGAAAAATGTCAACAGGATCATAGAATCATAGAACAGTTTGGGTTAGAAGGACCTTTAAAGGTCATCTTGTCCAACCCTTCCTGCCAGGAACAGAGACTCGAGAAGTCCACAAAGTATTTTAGTGTGCCATGCAGCTCTGTCTTTAATACTGGGTTTATTTTCTGTTCTTCAGAAGTAAAGCCTGTGCACTTGGTCATAAACATTCTTTGTGGTACTTATAAATTCCTGCATAGGGACTACCTTCCTCATATTTACAGAAGTAAACTTTAATTTTATAGCAAGCAAACAATACAACTATTTCAATAGTTCCCTCTAATTTAATTTTTTTTCAAAAGAAAAAAAGCTTTTTCTCTTCCCTTCTTTCCAAATTTCTGAAAATGGTGCATGTTCACATAACCAGCCCTCCATTCACCAGTGAATTCAACCATTGATCAATTCACTTCAGCTTGACCTTGCTATAGACACAGACTCATTAACTGTGGTATGTCTGGCAGCTAAGGGACACAGATCACATGCAAGCAGGAGGCTGATGTCACCTGAGCAGCCTGACGTCCCCTCCTGCACACTGTGTATAGCCAGGAACCGTGCCAGAGCCTCGGCTGCCATCGTCAGCCCTGCTCAGGACTTCACCTGAACCAGAGAGGTCTGAGAACTTTCCATTCCTTAGGAGGGAAACGGTATCTACTAGGACAGTGTTTTAAAAGAGGAAAAATAAAAATCATTATCCAGAACTTTATCTCACAGCTCGCTTGGCAGGTAGTGCTGGTTGGTACATGATGCTTGACTGCTTTTGGCAAATACAAATGCTTTGGGAAAGGCAAGGTGTTGAGGGAAAGTGGACAGAGCCTAAAATGTGGGCATCATTGCTGTGTCTGCAGTGGGAGTGCACTGAAGAAAATTGAAATCAATTTACCTGTAGTGTAGTATGAGTGATGGACACAGTTGTGTGTGATTGCTGTTTCAGGTCGAAGAGCATCATTTCACTTAGAGTGTCTGAAAAGACAGAAAAACCAGAGCGTAGACGTCTCGCAGAAGACAGTTCTGCCTTTGCATCTGGTACATCATCAGGTAAGCATTAATAACCACACAGGACTCAGCAATGTAGCTGAGACCCTACCATCTGCAGTGCACCCCTTCACCATTGTATCCCAACCAACCTTCGAAGCACCATTTGGGAGAGTTTCTCACCCATATCAAAGGTCCAATTTTCAGATATCACATCTCTTGACATGCTCAATCCTGCTTTCAGGTTTTTATCATTCCCAGAAGATTGCTAACATGTCCTTTGGAGTCAGCAGAGATATCATTTTCTGATGTCCACAAAAGAGCAAATTTAAAAACAAAAAGCTATAAGATAAAAATAACTTCCCAAATTGCACACTGCAGTACAATTACACTGGCTTGATGGTAGCATGCATATGAATAAAATGTGCAGGGTCTACTTTCATATTAATTAAAAGTAACCTGTAACTGTAATTAATAATTTGAAACCATAAACTGATTACATGTAATTAATCAGCTTCTTAAACCCTTTGTAATTGCATTCAGCAGCCTAGCAAAGATATGATTAGGCACGTGCCTAGACGATTAGCCAGCTGTCATAGTCCAAAGAAGATTTGTGTCTTTCAGTTTGATGATGCCACTTTCTGTCACCATAACAAAAAACAGGTGCAGATGGTTGCAAGTGGGGTGTCCTGCTCTGCGTGTTCCTTCAGGGCAGGGCAGAGCAGCCTTCCCACCTCCTCAGGCTGCTGCAGGGGCAGAAAATGCCTCACGGCAGGGGCGGGAGAAGTGAGAAGTCAGAGCTGCGGAGTGACAGATGAGCACACTTGAGGCTTCCTGGCTTTTCTCACCTGGCCAGTTATCCTTTAAGGATCAAGCTCCAGAAAGCAGTGGTCTGCAGAGAGTTAGAGCTATGGCATGGGCAGCCAGCAAATGTGTTGGAACAGGGAGGAGTGGGCAGGAAACAGGTTCCCACCTTCCCCACAGCAGCAGCAGCCCTCTTGAGACTTCCTGCCCTCCCACGGCAGGTCAGGCGGAGGGGACACATGCCTACCACTCTCTCAGCCCAACCCACTGGCAGAATCACTTCCCTCCAGCCTGCACAAAGAGAATGGAGCTACTTCACACTTCCTCATCCCACCATGTAGCTCTAAACCTAGAGGGATGGGGCTCTACCCACCCCAGCATTACTCAGCCAGAATGCAGGGTTACCCTGAAATAGGCATCTGGCCTTCAGCTGACAACACACCGCAGTGTTCGTATGTCGACAGAAACATTAGCTGACAACAGTCCTTAAGTCAAGAACATAACCTGGAGAGGTTACCTCTGCTAAGCGCAATGGATTTGGTTGCTTGTGAATGCTTGAAGGGTTGCAACCTTGCAACATACTTATAGATCATTATATGTAAATATAGGTAGCTAAAGCTCAAAGCAGTCCCTAAGAGCTTCTTTCAACCTGCTTGGCACCTTACATTTCAGATAAAACACCTCGAATATGTTTCTGCCAACAAGCTGAAATACTGGTTCATTTGTCCTGCCTGACAGAGCTAGGGCTCTTCCTGGAAGTCCAGGCAGTTTAAGGGATGCGCTGAGGCCATCATAGCCCTTCAGGACATGACTCATGCAAACGAATTTTTAAGGGCTTGCTTCCTCACTGAAAGTTGACAGGATTCTGACATCTAATTCTCAAGGAAAAATCCTGGTGAAGCTTGTAGGTGACTAATAATTGATTCCTTTGTTCATCTGTCACTGAAACCACAGCACAGTACGGTTATGGGTTCTCAAAGGTTTCAGTGGCAGATGGACTGAGCTTCACTTAACTTTAGATACTTTAGCTGTCTAGTTTAAACCAGTCAGTTCAGTCTTGCTGTGGTCAACAGAGGAGAAAAGCATCTCCAAAGGGCAAGTATAAGTCTTGTCTAAGTCTCGTCCTCCAGGCAGCATTTTCAGGCAGGTACCCAAAAGAGGCAGGAGGCTTGCGAGTGTCTTTCTACACAGTTGACTTAGACTAAACACATAGCCTTCAGGTAGCTGAAGCTGGATGAGGCTAACCCCAACCCAAAGAAGAGAATTCTCTGCAACACAATCCACATGTTTTTGTATTTTCTGTGCATTTATTTATTTACTCTTACTAGGCAGTTATGAGCTCTGTAAGATGAGCTTATGACTCTGATGGCATTGCTTATGGAACAAGGCAGCAGTCACCATGAATAAGGCATCAAATCAGCCCCTGTGCAACAAGGAGCTTCTTGTGAAATTTGTTGTAAAAGGAGGCTGGATGACTCAGAGGTTGTGTATATGATTACAGGAAGGACTGGATGGCTCAAAGTGTAATCATCAGATAGTGATCCTCCCACCAACAGCAGATGCCTTAAAATCCAGTAGTGGATTTACAGTTATTGCCAACTGCAGACACATCTAAAATTCACATCTGGTATCCATTCGGGTTCTGCAGTAGATACTTACAGAAAACACAGCAATTGGCAGTAAAAGCTAGCAATATGGGTGGTGGCAGTGGTGGGAAAATGAATTGCTGTCTCACCTGCTGGAGAAGAGGTGGTGTTTCTGGCAAGACTGAGGGGAGTGGAGCGGCATCCCTCCTGCCAGTGCAGTGGCTCCAAGGCTGAAGAACTGCAGTCATGACAGTTTTCAGTCTGGTGCTTGGCACTAGCACAGGACACGCCATTTAAAGGAGAGCTTGCAAAATGAGTTCTCAGGAAACCTCCAAACCGTTCCAGCAACAGGCAGCTGTTTTCACAAGCCTCAAGACCCTCCAGGCCTTTCTCAGGTAGTTTCTCCAGCACATCCTCCTTCCAGCCTTGTTGCTGCTAAGAGCAAGCTCTCACTTGTCTTGTTCCTCCTCTGTCTGCAGGCATTAGCGGTGGCTGGCCTGAGTCCCCTGCTCCAGCGAAGCCATTCCCCCACCATGTTCTCTCGGCTGTGTGCTACGCCCCCTGCTACACCCTGCAACCGTGGCTGGCCGCAACAGACCATCCCGACTCTGCGCCTCGACAGGGCAGAGTCCAGCGAGAAGCTCAACAGCAGCTTGCCGTCAGTACACTGCGGCTCTCGGTATACTGACAACACCGGCTGCAGCAGCCCGAGGAGAGCCAGGCCGGTCTCCCTCACTGTCCCCAGCCAGACCGGAGGGAGCAGCAGGCAGTTTCACGGCAGCGCTGGCAGCCTGGTCGAAGCGGTAAGACTGCAGAGTCACAAAAGACACGAGCAGTGTCAAGGCCAAGTAGAAATGTGTGGCCTCAGAAGAGTAGGGCAGCAGATATATTGCTGCCCACAGTGCCAAGAGCAGGGGTTAGCAGCATGAATGGGAGAAGGACCACTGGGGAAAATAGAGCGGTAAAGAGGTTTGTGATGGGGTGCGATAGGGCTGATGATGCAGAGTACTAACATATGTCTTTGTCTCTGGTTCCCTACCTGCTTTTGAAGGTCTTGATTTCGGAAGGACTGATGCAGTTTGCTCAAGATCCAAAGTTCATTGAGGTCACAACCCAGGAGCTCGCAGACGCCTGTGACATGACGATAGAAGAGATGGAAAATGCAGCAGACAACATTCTCAATGGTAACAGCAAGCAGAGCCCCAATGGCAACCTCTTGCCTTTTGTTAACTGCAGGGACCCAGGGCAGGACAGTGCAGGAGAGGAAGAGGAAGAGGTGCAGAACCCGGATTGTAGAAAAAGTCAGGAGGAGCTCAAGGACAGCAGGATTTATATCAGCAGCCTGTAGTTGCCAGGGCTGGAAGCGATGCTGGTTTTTTATTTGTTTCAATGTTCCTAATGGGTTTGTTTCAGAAGTGCCTCACTGTTCTCGTGACCTGGAGTAACCGGAACAGCGTTCTTCATTCATTTCTGTTGGGACGAGTCGCAGAGTTGGGTGGTGTAAGAAAGCTTTTCAGGAGCGGATATAACCCCAGCACGTGTCCATGAAGGAAGAGTGAGGAGGAGGAAGAGGAGGAGAGGCAGCTCCCTCTTTTTTTCAGTCCCTGCACAAGGAACGACGACTGCCTCCTGAGCGCAAGGGGGAACCTCAGCTTCCTGTGGATGGCCCTAGCCAAAAGGACCCTGCGTCAAACGGGTGTCTTTCAACTTTGCTTGTAAAAATCATTTTGCACATATTCTGTATGAGCCTCACCGTCTCCATAAAGCCAAGGCCCTTTGATTCAGAAGGAGAGGAGGACTTCTTCTGCTGTGGATTCCCGTACCACGAAGGAGAGGAGGAAGCAGAAGAAGCCCGAGGGTACCCGAGGGGCAGGTGGCAACGCTGCCCAACCCTGCCGAGACTCCCAGGCAGCGGTCTCTGCCAACCAATCCGAGCTCAGGCAGCCACTCCTGCCAACCAATCAGAGCTCGAGCAGTCACTTGCCAACCTATCCGAGCTCAGGCAACCTCCTGCCGACCAATCAGAGCTCAGACAGCCAGCCGTGCTAGCCAGTGGGAGAGTGGGGAGCAGGCTCTGCGGTGGGGCTGAGCCGACCTGTCCCGCACTTGCTGAGGTGGTGGTGGGCTTGTGTAGAATTCTCCTTGTTTTGCAGTTTGATATTTTCTTAAAAGCATGTTGCAGTTTTTATTTTGACTATTTTATTATTATTTTTTTGGAGGGAGAAGGGAGCGTTTACAACGTTTTGTAATCACCTACCTTTTTGTTTTGGTTTATTTTCACCTTTGCAAATGTTAAATTGGTTTGATCATGTTGTATTATTTAAACTGGGTTTTTTTCTCCATTGAAATTTGGTAGAAGTATAACAATAGACAAGTTTTACCAACCATTATGTACACCAAGAATTTGTAATTTTATTTGCTAGTAATTGAAACCTCCTTTTTTTGTTGTTGTTTTATAATTTAAAGATAGTAGGCAATGCACTTGATATAGTCTTGCACATCTGAGTGATTGATTTGGGTTCTTTTTAGTGCTAAGTATATCTGTGAGTGTGGGAGCAATACGGAGCGAGTGTGCGTGCGCATGTGTGTTTAAGTGCATGCAGTTCTCCACGTCCTGGTTTGAGCTGCAGGAGATCTGTATCTGGGGCCATTTGGATGCAAAAACAAACCACTGTCTCTGCTTTTGAAAGGGGAATCAGTAACTCTTTGCATTTTCTGTTCCACAAGATATGCAAAAACAATGCAATAATATTAATTTTAAAATACAATTGTAAGTTGTGTTGGCATTAAAACTGTATAGAAAAAAAAATGGCGGGGGTGGGGGGAAACAAAAAACCGGAAGGCGTTACGCTTCGATATATTCCGTGTGATGTTTTATTGCATTGATAATGTTTCTGTTGAAGAAACCGTTATACTTGAATTCAGGTCAGTTTCAGTATTTTTCAAATATTTTTTTAAAATGAACTGCAATTGTGCCAAGCAAAGATAATGAATTGAATTAAGTTTGTTTAAAAAAAAAAAAAGAAAAAAAAGAATCACTTCTTGTATATTTTGCTGCATGTCAAGTGAATCATTTCGTATTTGGAATGTGCCAAGCTTTACCTTTGAACTTTTAAGTGCTTTTCTACATGTGGTTGGGGAAAGGGGTACTATTTTTTTTCCTTTTTTAATTTGTACAATGAACAAAGTGTACCTGGTGTAAGTAACTATTCTGCAATCCACTGACAGTTTGAACGTTACTGATTTTGCATATCTTGTGTTCATTTTCCTTCTTCCTCACTCCCTTTAAACATGCACGATTACTTTATTGGTAGAGAACCTTTCTTCCCAAGACTGGGACATTTTATTCAGGCTTTGTTCTCTTTCCTTTTGCTCAGTTTTTCTAAAGGTCTCGTCCCACTCCAGGGTGGCAAGACCTCCAAGCCCATTTGGCAGATCCATCCTACGTATTCAGCTGGCACCAGCAATTCAAGGAGCGGGGAAATAAAAATCTGGTTTCAAATTTGTTTTATTAAATAGCTGACCCTGATCAATTATAACAGGATCCTGGGATAAGCAAATACAAGAGGCAGAATCATCAGCAGAATAAAATTCTCTAACTCTGGTCTGGACTGAAAGCAGAGGGTAAGGGAGGGAGAGAGCTCTGGATCATTGCTTAGGAGAATTGCTGCAGTTTGGTCAAGATGCAGCTGTTAAGTGACTTTTTGTGTTCCTATGCATGGTCTCATCCCTCTTCCCAGACTTCAGTGGATGGGTCAGATTCTAAGTCACAAAACATCTGATGGCACAGCATGTCCTGGCCATATTTCCCTACCAGTGAGTGTGACTTTCCTCACACCGAGACTTGGCCCTAATCTGTGTGAGAGGCTGAAAAACCAAGCAGGTATTGTTAGATTTCATGCAACTTATTTTTGTCTAGACTACTGTTGTTTTTTCTCCCTTCTCAAGACGGTTCACAAACTTGCAGATCAGTGCTGAGCTAGGAGGTGTGATCTGACTCAGAGCTAAACTTTCATTCAAATCATTGAGCTTCTGCAGATGTCTGAGAACATCAGTTATTGCATATGTTAATTACATGATTTTTGCCGTGTCTTTGTTTTTCTTCTTGATTCTCTGGGGCATAAAGCAGAAATAGCAAAGGGTATTTTTGACAGTGCATTTTTTTCAGTGTGATTTTGAACCAGATAGTAGCAGCTCAAGATACCTTGAAAAAAAACCCCAAATCCTTTTATACTAGAGCAATATGAATCCATTTATACAACCAGCTGGCATCAAAGTCCCGATTCAAGACTTCCCTGGAGAAAGTAGCCAGCTGATGTCAGTCAGTCTCATCCTTTCCATCCCTCGTGCCAGTATTGAGGCGGGCACGCAAGCGTGTCTCCCTTTGAGAGTTTTCTGCTGCTAGTGCTGTAGCACTCCAAAGCTACTTGAAAGGAAATAATGCTGTCCCTGGCTGTTTCTGAAAATTAAATCAGTGTAAGAGCTCCCTATCTCGTTTTCTTCAACTACAAAGTCCATCTGACCCTCCTAGTGGGAGACAGAGGTGTTCTCTGCTCCTGAGAAATAAACTGATCTAAATTAGTGGGTGCTTGACAGCGCACATCATCTTTTAGGATTTTTCTTGACAGGAAGGAAAATGGCAGAAAGGATTATGCCCCACACGTATTCCCGGTGAAAGCTGCGACTCCCTTGGGGGTCAGAGCCTACAATCACCAGGGAAACCCTGCTCTCTTCTGGAAGACCCCTTTGGTCCTGCAGAGTGGAAAACATGTGGCTAGCAGAGAATGCAGATGGCTTTTGCAGTTTGAGGGGCAGGTGTTAAATTTAGTAATTGCTGGTGCCAGCTGTGCCAATTCCTCTTTCTGGGGAGGGCAGCATTTTTTCTTTTTATTTTATTTTTTATTTGAGGTACTTCAATGTGCACATTGTGTCAGGCCTGAGCAAAGAGCTACTGCCTCCTTCAGGTGAGGTAGAGTCTGGGGGACGGTGGGAAGGCGGGGGCAGGTTTAATTCCTGGAGTGTCCTTCTTTCCCCGTGCATGGGAGTGGATGGTGGGTACAATCACTGTGCTGTGGATGGAAGCTCTGAAGGAACCAATGGCTGAGGAGTGGCATGGAAGGAAAGGAAAGAATCTGCTGTTTGTCACTGAGCATCTCTGACTTGCAAGAGTACACTGCAGACTAAAGACGTTTCTTATAAAACAACAAACCTCCTCCCTGTATCATTCTTGCTCATTATTCCAGGCAGTACTGGGCCAGCCACACCAGGTTCATTTCTTTTTTTCTTCCTTTTTTCTGTGTGGCTGACATGATGAGGAAGAAAGTGGAACTCATGATCCAGAGCTGGAGTTCTGTTATCCACAGACCTTTTCTGCATCATCTGCCTCTTCAGCTGGACATGTGAACGATGATGGTGTAGATGCTGCTGCTACTGCAGGGGTCCCACCTGTTTTATTACCCTGCCCACCACACCCCAGTACGGAGGGACAGCCAGAGAGGCGCCATGTACAGAATCGCATCTATTTCTGCTTTGTTTTCTGACTCAGAACCCTGCCCCCGATGACTACGACAACGATGACAACAACAACAAAAAAAGGGCAAATGCATTTTTTACATTTCTTGATAATTTCCAAAGCAATGTATCATTGCTTTCTTTAGACTGACGCCAATATAACAGTTGTATGGGTCTCAGCCAGGCTCCTGTGTCTTTTCTGCCTAAGAGTTTCGGATTGCTGTATGAAAAGTATGCGCGTTTGCACACAGACACAATCATACGAGGTGATGGCACCGCGAGCCCGTGGGGTTGTTCGCCTGTGTCATAGATGAAGTCGGCGGCCTTGCTTCGTACATGTAGATGAGAAACCCCAATCCACTGGTCCAGTGAGCTGGAGCGAAACAGCCCCACTGAGACAGAACTGAGTATCCTGAGATATATATGCACGGTCCTGTTGTGACTATCTCTGTGGCAGGGGCAGGGTGGGGGAGAGGAACACTGAACGGGGAATTTGGAGCACAACAAAGTTGATAAAATAAGTAAATCCAGGTGGGAGCTTCTGGCAGTGGTGAGATGTGATCAGTTCCCATAATGAATACTGTAGTGCATATAAAAAAAAAAATTCCAGGCCATCAGAAGCCCCAGTTCCCATCTTGCTAACACAGTGATGGAGGGCACTAGAGGCCAAGGAGGTTGTATTGATGCAAAGAATGTGGAAAACAAAACTGGGCCCAAAAAGATTTGGTTATATCTTTCCTCCATTTATTTTCTTCTCCAAAGAAGTCTAAGAAATATAAATTTCAATAGCTGCACAAGGTTTCTTTTTTTCTTCCTTTGAATGTTACAAAGTTTTTTAAGTCTTATTCTGAGTTAGCAAGTCCAGGGATCCGAAAGCTTTCCAGTGGGATCTCAGTCCATGGACCTTTGCTCTCTGTTGCTGCTTTGTTTCTGGACAGCTGAAACCACTATGGCCTTGCTGCTACAGTGCCCTGAGATGGGGCAGGTGAGGGCAGAAGCACAGCCAAGAGGTATGTCCTGTACTGAAGATAGCCTGGGCTCCAATTGCTTTCAGAGAAGTCAGTAGCATCACACTGGAATGGAAACAAAACAAAACAAAAACCAAACCAACCCTCTTCTGATACAAACTTTAGTGTTCTAGTTATATCCTCCATTCTTCCCCTGTCCCTTACCAGGGACTTAACTGTTAACAGAAAACAGGCCTTCTTTAGGGGCACAGGGCTCGACTCAGTTGCCTAAATGTAGGCATCTGCTGCCACTTCGAGATGCCCTACAGTATTCTGCCCGGCCTGCAGCAGCTGGTCTAGAAAGGCACAACTCTTCCCCGGGGCTGGTGTCACAGCCACCGGCCCCACCTGGATGGCAAAGATCTCAGGTGGCAGGAGACAATTAGGCAACTTAATCAAGTCCCTTTCTAAAGGGCTAATTGAGAGGAGCAGCACCAATGACTGATGTAGTAAGGGAATCTTCATGACCATTACCAAGGGCTTCGTTAAGCATGATGAGGAGCTCATCTCCACACTCCCATGCTGTTGTTTTTCTACCCGACATCACCCAGACAGCCTCCACTCCTGCAACCTGAAGTTCACAGCGCTCTGCCCAGCCCTTACATTAGGCCAGGGTTAGTGACTGCATCCCAGGTCCAGCAGAGCAGGAGCAAGCCCAGGCGAAAGCAGATGTCACTCCATGCAACAACAGATTTTTTTTTTCTGCTGGCGTTCAAACAGCCCCTTTCCAAAGCATTTTCCTGTTCAAGACAGACCCACAAACTCAGACACCATTCATTAGCCTCATCATTCAGATCATGAAATACCTGTGTTTTTCTGTTGCATTTTGCAACAGAAAGAGCTTGCATTTTGCCTGGCTGGGCAAAATGCAAGCTCTTTCCCAAACAGGCTGTAATGCTTTTTAATATTTTAAGCATCCTAAGCCAGTCCGCTCCCATTTCAAGCACCCAGGTAGACTGGCAGCCAATACTACCTAAATGTCATCAACGTTATGATCGCTTATAGAAGTGATTGGTTCAGGCTTATTCAGTCTTGACAGTTTGAATGTGGGATGAGTTCAGAGGAGGAGTGAGATTGTAAATATCTCTTTGACAAACATTGCTGCATCACACACACACAAAAAGGGGAGATACTTTTAAAACTGCCTTAAAAATCAATTCCGAATTATGGAATCTCCCTCCAAACGATGGCCGCTTGGTAGAGCAAGGGATAAGTCACTTTGGGTGAATTCTGGCAAGAAACGGTTGGAATTGAGTCCAGTTTCAGGAGCGAACGTGTAATTTAGGAGCTGATTTCTCACTCAGTCTGACCTCACATCAGCACCAATGACTGAGCACTGCAGGATCAAAACTGTTGAAGGTCTGGGGGGCAGTACTGTATCTGGCCTGCATCTGCATGGTTTAGGTCTGGCCCAGCAAGGTACTGCAGACCTGTGTTTCCCAGTGACTTCAGGGAAGATGGGGTTCCTCAGCACCTCTTAAGTTCAGGCCCTGGAGCTTCATTTCCTACTCTGATCATCAGCTATAAATGTTGATAAATATAAGTGTTTTGCCTTCATTTGAATCGCCCAGAGCTGTAAAATGACCTCTCTCAAGTATAAATCAGTCCAGATATAAACCTCCTCTCCCATTTTACTCCCTGCCCATCCACCCTCCCTTGCACCTCCACCCAAGCCCTTCCCCTTCTCAATTCTTTACCTCCTTCCACAATTTTATATCTAGTTTTCATGAACCCACAGAAATGCTTTTGTAAATAATGCTGTACAGTTTGTAACCGTCATGTAAGCCTGTCATCAGTGCCAGAGTCCGTCTTGCCCTCTCGCACGTTTTAAAATCAACAGAGGAAAGTTAGAGCGAATGGCCCGCCAGTGAGCTATAGGGTCATCTCTGTGTGGGACAAATGTATATTCCTGTAAGATTGCATTTTTATCTAAGGAATGATGTTATTTTAAAATTGCTAATAAATTTCTAAACAATGTCCAGATTTGTTTAATATTGTAAATGTTATCAGAACTCCTTTGACATTGCTCCCTTCTCTCAGCAGTGGCTGAAAAATAAGACAGCTTCCTGCAGCCCCTTATTTCCCATAGCCAGTCCCACTGCCTCTCTTGGGTTCTCTCGTGCATTTAAGGGCCTGCAGAACAGTCTTGGATAGCCACAGCCTGCCCCGTTAAACAGTAACCTAGGAAATTCAACTGCTTTGTTCTACTGTCACTACAGAAATTCTGCCAAGTCATGATGTCCAAAGTGTGACTCATGCATACCCACACACTTAACATTTTCCCCACTTTTGTTACCAAGTGTACGTATCAAAAACTGAATGCCTGCAGACTATATAATGTGTAATTAGTATATCCATAAGCCACAAAGCTAATGAGACGATAATAAGTAATATACCACACATTTACCCTTCAACTGAACAAATTTCTTCTACCATGGTTATCAAGCAATTACGCTGCAATGCCAGCTGAGCACTGTATTTCCTGTCACTGCACTATAAATCATAGTGTACTCAGCCCAAGTTCACTGGTATGACATCAACCTAAACAACATCTAAAGGAAAAATAACATTTTTCAATTACTTATCTATATATATAAATATTTTTCCCTGACTTGCACGCAAATGTCAGAACTGCAGGCTTTGCTCCTACTGTTAATTAGTGGTGTCCCAAAATTATAAAACCCAGGAGGTGATTAAAACCTGTGGATGTCATCAGCGTGAGGCGTTGGAATGGCAGGATGATGACCAGAAACTTCATTATCTCCAGGCTCAGACCAACCCTCAGTTAGATATTTGCCACCACAAAACCATATGAAACAGCCGTGATTGCGGCTGTCAGTCGAAGCCCAGCAAATGGGGCAGTTTTGCTGAAATGCTTGCTGAGCTGAAAACCCAGCTGAGTTCTCTGGGGCCAGACTACAGCTTTGTGTGAAAACCATGAGGTGAAAACCACAGCAAAAACCAAGTGAAAGTTGGCTGTGGGTGCCCTTCAGTGTGAAGAAAGGTGTGAAACCTGTGAGACAGCTGAAATGTGGTGAGCATCAGGAACAAGCAAAAGGTTTCCACAGCCCTCTGTGAATTGGATGCATTTAGAACAGCTCCATGACAGGAAAGGCAGCGTACACCTATAATCCATTTTACTGGGGAGTTGCAGACCGCTGCTGATGTTGGTTTTTACTGCTGCCGCTGTCTACCCTAAGCTAGAGGCGTGCACTGTGGAGGATGAGTGTGCAGACCTCGGGAAACCCTCCGTTTACTCGTGAACTCGAAGACAAACCCCGCGTAAAACCAGGCTCGGCTCCTTGGGCCTGACCTCCGCCCATGGAACTGTCTCCAGCAGGGCCGCACCTCCCGGCAGGAGTCACTCGGGGCTCACAGCACCCCAAAGCTGGCCGGGGGAGCCACCGCCTGCCCTGGGCGCAAGCCTAAGCAGCGCACCGACCACCATCCCGGCCCAGCTCGGACCGCTCCTCACAGCCGCCCCCTCCCAAACCAAGTGCCCCAGTGGTTACTTGTGGCAGGCGGACTCCGAGGACGGGGCCACAACC
>NW_010197527.1:0-1912 GCF_000695765.1 Mesitornis unicolor | reverse complement strand
ATAATAATAATAATAATAATAATAATAGAAACAAGAGCAAAAAATAATAAAAGAAGAAAAAGAGATTGCCTCGCAAAATCGGCCCCTTGCTCCCCTCCAGCTGGAGGAGCCCTAAATTTGGGATAGTTTTCCCCAGGGCTCAGGGCAGCGGGTTTTACCAGGGAGAGGGAAAATTGGGGCGGCTGCCGGTGGCCAGGAAGCCGCCAGCTCCGGCCTCGCCCGCCCACTTCGGGGTTTCCCGTCCTCAGCAGGGAGGCAGAAATCGGCATATTCGTTACGTTTGGGAAAAAAAAAAATCCGTCTGCACTTGGAATTCTCCCGTATCAAGGTTGCTGTTTTTCGGCGAAAGCTCCCTCCGCCAATAAAAATAAAAACAGTAATTAAAGTGTTTAGAAATGAGATAAGATCCTTAGACATAAATAAGTTTGTAATATTTTTTCCTGATTTTGCTCCACGAAAATCGAAAAACGAAGGACGTGAAATGAGAAAGTGAGAGAAAGGAAAGGAAAGGAAAGGAAAGGAAAGGAAAGGAAAGGAAAGGAAAGGAAAGGAAAGGAAAGGAAAGGATTTAAAAAA
This sequence comes from Mesitornis unicolor, assembly GCF_000695765.1. Lineage (NCBI taxonomy): Eukaryota > Metazoa > Chordata > Aves > Mesitornithiformes > Mesitornithidae > Mesitornis > Mesitornis unicolor. The sequence continues at coordinate 1,336 of NW_010197527.1, read as the reverse complement.
AATAAAAAAGAGGAGAAGAGTAAAGAAAAGAGAAGAGCCTGTAATCGTCCTCTCTTTTCCTACCTAGAGATTTCTGAGCCAAGCATGACTTTGCTGCACGTGCTAAGGCTGGCATTTCGCTGTAAATTCTGAGTTGCAGTTTACCTTGTGTCCTGTATGAGAAATAAATACCCAGGGGCAGCAGCATTCTAATATGATGTCCTTTGGTCCTGGAGTGCCAGACCAGAGGTGGCCCTGACCTTAAAAAAAATACCTCTTTTCCAAGCAAGACCCCGACCATCTCCCACCATCCGATTGTCTTAGTCTTATGCCGGGATGTGTATTGAAAGAAGATGGGGAAAGATTTAATTTTCCTTTGGGAGATGCAATTACAGCAGAAATACTGCAGGAGAGGCACACTCTCAGACTATGGCTCCTCAGTATCTCATTATTTATTACAAATGTAGCAAACATTGGGAGTCTACAACCAGCTTAGAGTACTCGTAAATTAGAGGCTGTAGCACTACTTAAAATAAAAAAATAAAATCAAGATCAAAATTTGCAGGAAAGGGGGAAATGGGAGAGAGAGAGAGCAGCTTCGGGGTGATTTTCGATAACCCAGACGAGAAGAAAGGTCCATCCGCCCCCCGCCCCTAGGTGGGGCAGTGAGACGGGTCCTGCCCGGGTGGCAAACCCTGGTCCAGCCCCCATGAAGAAGGGGATGAAAAGGAAAAATGTGTGGGAGCAGCTGGAAATTATCATGGGGAAGGAGAAACCTTTCACTACCCACAGAGCCCTGGCAATGGATGGAGAGTCCTTCCCACCACGGGCAGGTGCGGGGCGTCCAGGAGGGGACCTTCCTCCTTCCTCCTCTTCTCCTCTTCTTCTTCTCCTCCTTCTCTTCCTCCCTTCTTGCCCCCGCAGCCAGGGCCCGCTCCCGCCTCGGGGGACCGCTCCCGAGGGATCCTCTAAGGTGCCACCTCCGCTCTACGAAAAGCGATGCCATTCCCCCCTCCACCTACCCTCTCCCACCCGGGACGAAAAACTCCCGGGACGAGTCCGTGGGCTCCTAGGCTAATGACTGCCAGCCGAGGGGTGCATGCTCTCTCCCCGCCGCCAGGCAAAGGCCCCCTCCGAAGCACCCCGCCGTCAGGCAAAGGCCCCCTCCGAAGCAATTTCTGCACCATCCCGCCCAGCCCGGACTAGTGCCGAAGGCGGGGTTAGCGAGGGGGGCCCCCCCAAAACCCAGCCAGTCGCAGTCAGTGTGTGTCGTCCCCACCCCGCCCGGGAGCTGGCAGGGCCGCAAAGCGGGGCGGACGGTGGGGCAGCCCGGTGAAGGCGAAGGGCCGAAGATCCC
>NW_010197526.1:0-20792 GCF_000695765.1 Mesitornis unicolor | reverse complement strand
CTCAGCCCATCGGTTCAGCCTGTCCAAATCATGTCTCTGTTTCCAGTTAAGCTAACCCTGCAATGTTGGCTGCTTCATCAGTGTGCCTGGTGCTTTGCAAGCATGGCACTTGCCAGGTATAATTCCACGACTGGAAGAGATCAGACAATAAGCAAATAAAAACGTAGTAACCTGTCCAGCTGTCCAGCTTGTGCACCAAAGAAACTTGAGCTGAGGAACAGGTTTACAGAGAATTTATGAACTCTGGTTAATAATGAAATTATTTAGATTATAATTGGCTGCACTACAGAATGCTTCCAATGCTTCCTGCCTGCCAAAAGGGCCTCCAGACTGCCTCCCACAGATGGGGGATCCAAGGTCTTCCTCATCTGAGTGACTGTCACCACCCAGGTGGTAAGGGAAGGAAGTTGACTGGTGCCTGAGACTGGGTCTCGTTGGTCCATGTGTCTCTGCCAGGGCACCAGAATCTGGAGCAAGTGTAAATTTCAAATTAAGAACCCCAGATATTGAAAGGGAAGCACATAGATAAAGAAAAAAACTTAGAAGAAACATGCAAAAAGCTGAAGGAAAAGGAAGGAAAATAGAAACTAGCATTTTGAAGCCGAGGGGAATGCTTTGACTGGGGAACCAACCACAACTACAAAAGGAGACCTGAGCTGGAGGAATCTTACTGTGCTGAGGATGTGCTGTGGGATGCAGGAGGACCTGACCAACTCACAGAGCAGGACAGCAAGCCCAAGGATGAGTCAAAGTAACCACAAAACAAAGGTAATTTTTAAAAATCTGATTTGTGTGTTTCTTGTATTACTGAGTAAATAGTAATGATGTTTTTAGACTGCCAACAAAGCCTGTGTTATGGACTGGACTATCCCAGAATCACAGAATCCTAGAACGTTAGGGATTGGAAGGGACCTCAAAAGCTCATCCAGTCCAATCCCCCTGCCGGAGCAGGAACACCCAGATGAGGTTACACAGGAAGGCGTCCAGGCGGGTTTTGAATGTCTGCAGAGAAGGAGACTCCACAACCTCTCTGGGCAGCCTGGGCCATGCTCTGTCACCCTCACTGAGAAGAAGTTTCTTCTCCAATTGAAGTGGAACCTCCTGTGTTCCAGTTTGTGTCCGTTACCCCTTGTCCTATCATTGTTTGTCACCGAGAAGAGCCTGGCTCCATCCTCGTGACACTCACCCTTTAAATATTTATAAACATGAATGAGGTCTCCCCTCAGTCTCCTCTTCTGCAAACTAAAGAGACCCAGCTCCCTCAGCTGCTTCTCATAAGGGAGATGCTCCACTCCCTTGATCATCTTTGTAGCCCTGCGCTGGACTCTCTCCAGCAGTTCCCTGGATAGAAGACTATCACTTTCATGATAGAAGACTATCATGTCTTCTCATGAATTATAAAATATTAGGATGAGAGGCAAGGCTGTATGAAAGACTACTTGCATGTAGGGAGAGTAAGCGAAAAATGCACAGACCGTGATCTTGTTTTAATAAGTACAGCCATAGGTGAAGCCCAGTGCTTTTAAGGTTCAATGAAGTCCCGATGCCAAAAGGAATCCAAAGCACACCTTCTCAGAAAAGTAAGTGGTAGCGACCTTCAACTCTGGAGGAGTTAAAAGCTGACAGTAGTGTTTGTTGCCCTATCTGTGTACGTAACATCGTCAGGAATGTATGGTTGTGAAGAGCGTGATCTTCCTGAAGAAAGCTGTCAGCAGTCACCAAAGCACACCTGGAGGCACCATTACTGCTGAGCGTGCTACGACCTGGCTGGATTTGCTGCTGGTGAAATTATATTAAGAGGCTGCTCCTGTAGTCTGGTTGGTTGTGCCACTGAGTACATAGACAGCCAAAATGAATTTAAAAACTTCAATTTATTGTACTATACACTTCAAGGGTAATAAATTCATCACTCTTGATATAGTTAAACCTTTCTGCTCTGCACACAAACAGTACTTCATAAACTTCACCTTGAAATCTAGTCAAAGATTGCATTGTCCTTGCTGATGGAGACCTGTACAATGCCAGAGGAAGCCAGGTCTAGCCATGGAAATCCATCTCTTAATACGTCAACATTATAACTGGTAGTTAGGAGAAGGGGTGGGGTGAAACACAATATGCGTTCCTAAAGACGAGATGCCAAAGGCAGTCATGTCTTACGCTGACATACTACATGCAAGCAAAAGACAAAAGCTACTTCTCGTGGCTGCAACTAAGAATTTAATTTCCAATGTTCAGTGATGTAGAAATAATACCTTTAATTAAAGCTTCTGTAGCATGTCCTCAAAATCTGTAATTGCCTTTCTGTATTCAGGCAACAGGGCCACTTTGATTGCTTTGGGGTAATTCTTTGGCCAATAATCCAACAGAGCATGTAGTCTTTAGCACATTTTCTGGCTAATTGACCCTCAAAGAGCTCAGGGTTCCCTGCACTCTTTGTTGTCAAACACCTTGCACAGTTTCTTTTCTCTGCCTTACTCTCCCTCTTTTTCAAAAAGAAATAGATTAAAGTAGTATTATAGGCCTACAGTTGCACTAAGCCCTCAAACCCACTTGTTTGTTCCTATAATTTGAAGGAACATCGGAAGCTGAAGCTTAAGAAGGTAATAGAGCAGAGCTCAGCTGGGCTCCAAAGCCTTTCATCTTAATTCTCTATCCCCCTAGTCACTCCAGCTGCCCTTTCACTACTGCAGCCCAACTCACCTGGTGAAGTATTTTACCTGTGCTGCACTGGATGGAATTTAGTTTTGTGAGGCTAGCGGTTGTTTTTCTTTTTAGGAACGGGTTCTTTGCATTTTTTACTAATTCCTTCTTTTAGCAGATGCATTCAAATGCAAAGTTACAGGACCCTACCAGACCAGTCAATATTTTAAAAGGCAACTACCTTCTCTTGCTCGCATTCACAGGGCAGTCAGGCTCCCAGAACCTCACGAAATGCGACAGCAACCTCAAAATCCTGTCTTATCATGGGATGATACACCTTCTGCTAACTTTTAAAATCACAGACATCTCAAGTCTTGCGTGACTTTTTGGAACGTACTGAGACCAACTGCTCTTCTAGGTTGCACGTTGTCAGCAGTTCTTCCACCATACACCCTCTTGTCCAGAAACAAAAACCATGCTTCGGGATCAGTGGGATATTTATTAACACTGGGAAAGTGAAGAGAAGAAATACCTGTAAGATATGAGTGGATATATTCTCTGTCTAAAGGACATCTTTCATTCGTATTTCTTCCTATGTTTTTCCAAAGGCCTCCACATACAGAGCATAGCAGGACAGGGTAAAGGCACAATCAGTTTTTCACCTTTAGCGGTACTCTGGATATTCAGAAATAGAGTTGAATGTTGGAGTCCTTGTGCAGACAGCGAGGCCAGGGAATCTGGAGCATCATCCGCAGGTTTTCAGTGGGCAGTCAGTTAATCCTCTGCTGGTGTTACAGCTAAGTCAAAGGCTGCATTTTGTTAACTCCTATCTTGGGGAGGCTGTGAGGAAAAACTGCTTATCTCCTAAGAACCCTCAAATACAACTCTACAACTGAGTATCTTCTATTCTGTATTTGACTATATTTAAGACTACCTAGGGGTCAAGAATGCTGTTTCACAAATACAAACTTACAACTTACTGTAAGCAGTATGGAAATAACCACGATACCCTGTGGGTCCAGAGTCAACTGTTGCTTAGTCACGTTGAAGTGTGCTGCAGTGATGGACTGGGGACTGGGGTACTGAGTGATCTCTTTCCTTCATTTGCCTTGAGAACACAGACCAGCACAGACTTTTAGGCTACATTTATTTTTCATTCGTGCTGTAGAGTGCTCCAGGAGCTTTAACAGAGAATGTTTGGTGTTGCTGGATGTCAGGAAGTGGTTGGGGAATGTAACAGGACTGGAGCTCCTCTTTATTTGCCTGTGTTATTCTCAGAATTACAGCAGTGTCAGACACTTAAGATTATTTGGGTAAAATCACTGTGTGTCTTCCTTTCCTAATGGAAGGTAATACTTGGGTGGATGCTGATGCTAAGGAAAGCAGACACTTTGGACCACTGATACAGGTAACAGAATTTCACGTATTCAGGGCTGGAGTACCAGGGTGGCCAACTAAATAATGCGTACAGAAAAACTCAAGTAGGAAACCTAGAAAGAAATCTATCAAAGTCTGTGTATTTTTCTAGAAATCAGTATTTGTGTATAAAGCTCAATAAATCTGCATTTGTGTGACAGTTGTGAGAAACTGCAATTCTACACTGGAGTTCAGCTGTACTGCAGAGTTACCATTACCCAGCTAATCTTTGCTTTTAGGCCAGTTTTATCTGAATTATCTGAAATGTTATACTTCATCCTGTCTAAAAGTCACCAACCTAAGCTGATACTGTGTCACAGCTATGTATAAAACTAGAGAATTCCTAATCCCAAATAAAGCGTGCTTTTTTGTTGTTGTCTTGCCATTTCACTTTAGCTAGAGAACACAAAGTTTTGAATATTAAAAAACTTAATTTCTTTCTGTTTGTTGACTGTTTCTATCCATCTTTAAATATCCAAAGGAATAATTAATCCTTGCAAACACCAGAATCTGTCAGAAACCAGGAAACAATAAACCATGCTCTGTATGGCAGGAGGTGTAACACACTGTGTATGCACAGATTTTAACTTTTAGGCTCCGTTTTCATACAAGCATTACAGAATAAGAAGAACCAACACTTAGTCTGCAAAAGCACTTTAGTATGTCATATTTCGTTCGCAAGTTGATTATTCACTTCATGTCCTATGCCAAGCCGTCCTCCCCTCCCAGTGACTTGACTTTACTTGCCAAGATACGTAACAGCCACCTAATGTACGCTCCCAAAGCTACCACGTTTCATGCCTTTTAGAAAATGACTTGACGAGCTAGCATGGAACAATACCTAACGAAACTGTGAGTCTCAGCACAGAATCACAGAATGCTCGGTTGGAAAAGACCTCTGAGATCATCATGTCCAACCGTTCCTGTCTACCCCCTAAACCATATCCTTAAGTACCTCGTCTACCCGCTCCTTAAACACATCCAGGGATGGTGACTCCACCACCTCCCTGGGCAGCCTGTTCCAGCTTCTGACGACCCTCTCAGTAAAGAACTTCCTCCTTATCTCTAACCTGAACCTCCCTTGGCACAGCTTGGTGCCGTTTCCCCTTGTTCTATCCCCCGTCACCTGGGAGAAGAGCCCAGCACCCACCTCTCTCCAACCTCCCTTGAGGCAGTTGTAGGTGGTGATGAGGTCTCCCCTCAGCCTTCTCTTCTCCAGGCTAAACAAGCCCAGTTCCCTCAGCTGCTCCTCATAAGGCTTGTTCTCCAGAGCCCTCACCATTCCAGCAGTCACTGGAACTGTTCATCACTTAGTTTTAGCAACCAAGATTTGTTGCAAACCAATGCCTTGTGGCTGAAGCACACGGCTGCACCACGAGGAACAGAAATGCTCTCAGTGGCTGAGCCTGAGTCAACCCAGGAGCAGAAGCGATACTGGGTCTACAACAAATACGGCTTTTCTGCTTCTGGACCCAAACAAGGAGGGTCTGTGCCCAGCACATGGACTGGGTCGAGCCTGCACTAGCTCAGCATTTCTTTGCTATCGACTGAGGGGAGACCTCATCACCACCTACAGCTGCCTCAAGGGAGCTTGGAGAGAGGTGGGTGCTGGTCTCTTCTCCCAGGTGATGGAGGATAGAACAAGGGGAAACGGCACCAAGCTGTGCCAAGGGAGGTTCAGGTTAGAGATAAAGAGGAAGTTCTTTACTGAGAGGGTCGTCAGAGGCTGGAACAGGCTGCCCAGGGAGGTGGTGGAGTCACCATCCCTGGATGTGTTTAAAGAGCAGGTAGATGAGGTACTTAGGGATATGGTTTAGGGGGTAGACAGGAACGGTTGGACGTGATGATCTCAGAGGGCTTTTCCAACCGAGCAATTCTGGCAAACTTGGTTGCCAAACTAACACCTTGAGCTCAGGAACACAAATGGCAATGTTTGAGATGGTTCTGGGAGTTGACAAAAACTGGTAGAAAATAAGAAGTCTGTCAGGAGAAATGCTACTGCGTCTTGGAGCGCCCCTAATCTGTCAGAGTAAAATGCGATGGTGAGAAAACCACTGTGATCTTTATTAGTGAGTACCTGCAAAAAGAGGAAGATAAGAGAGCTTGTGTCTCTTTACAATGGACACCCCTCCCCAGAGTATTTCTGCAGTCACCGCTGGGTTTTCCTCCCACTGTGATGCTACAGGAAACATACTGGTAAATGACTGAATTCACAGGAGTGCCTCCTCTGAAATAATATCCTGAATCTGAGAAACAAATGTTTTCTTTCCTCTCTTATTGAACTCTTTAATTTCATATGTGGGGAAAAATTATGGCAAAGATAATTTGGTGATGAAAGTTTAAAAGGTACAGAAGTCTAAGCCTGTCAAACCTTTTATTATCCTGTGCAGTGCTAAAATAATGTACTTCTCCTATTCGGCAGTAAGGTTTGTGAAAAGAGATTGTATTTGAAGGGTACTGGGAAGGAACATCCAAAAACTTTCAGATGAGGAGCTGAAATGACCATAGGAGTGGCAAAAGCCTTCCTCTAGCTCACTTCTGACAGCCCCCTCTTTCATAATAAAGATTAACTGTATAACACAAAGCTAACAGAATTAGACTTCTTATTCCCAGAAACAACTGGGTTTTGTCACAACGGTTCAGTGCCGCTTGCTGTAACTGCATCACTTGCAACACTACAATACCTCTGAGATGTCCAGTGTGCTCTCAGACTTTGATAAATCAATTTTATCTGGAGAAACTCCAGACACTGTGGACTCCCACTCTGGCTAATTAAATAATATAAGCAACTCAGCTGGTTCATGTCTTTGCCAGGTACTTCCTTGGGTGTTGAAATGATTACAACCAAATCTGACACACCACCACTGGTGTGGGAAGACTCTTGGTAAGACAGAAATAAACTTGGCCTAAGTTTGTAGGGATTTAGGACGTCAGATTTATAGTAACTGTATTTACAGGAAGGAAATAAAAAGGAGAGAGAAGAGCAGTTAAAGGCACGTTAAGTGAGGGGCCACTCCCATTTTATTATAGTTTAGTTTCATTTTGAGTTGTTAGAACTGCAGTTCTTCACGTAACTAAGCTCCCTTGATCCTGCAGAGAAAACTGCTCAGGAGAAAAGGATGAGAAATTAGATCTCAGAGCACTGGCCAACGCTGGGAAAGCCACAAGAACTAAAGACAAACACCTGATTTTGCAAAATGACTTCTAATTAATTGTAATGATCAGTGCTGGAACTCCTGAAGCCCCTTGCTGAATTAGGGTAATATCTTTAAAAGTACTAAAATCAGCCAGATTAAAAGAAGCCCCAAACGTGTCCTTACCTCCTCAGTGTGGTTAATTCATGAAGCTGACTATGGGGGCGGGGGACACACACGACTGAACAGAAGAATGGGCATGGAAGATCTTCAAGAACAATTTATGCGATTTAAAAAGCAGCACTACTTTCACAACACAAACTGGGAAGATTTTTGGCAAAAAACCTACCCATATTTAGTGCTGAAGTGAAAGTGGCCAAAAATCAGAAAAGCTACCTGCAGACAAAAATGAGAGAAATAAATTCCAGTTCCTAAAATGCGATTAATAACAGTGGCTGAAAATTCATCAAGGACACTGAACAACTTAAGAAAGATTAATGACTGGCAGCAATAAATACAGCATTAGAAAGATTTTGAAGAATACTGGAAACAAACTGTAGGTAGAAATACTTTAATCTGCTAAGAGGACTGGTTGAACTTTTTATGTGAGACAAAAATACGCAAGTTTTAAATAAGTATTTATTTTCATCTGGAAAGAAAGGTATTCTTGAATACAAAAAGGTGTCTTCCAGTCACTGGAAGAGTATGTTTGGTTACATCTATTGGAACTAGGATGTTTCTGAAACGCTAGGAGTCTTGGGCACCAGAATTACGGTGCAATTCTCCTTGTGAACATCCTGCCTGCTGCTGCTAACCATACTGCAACGGTACTGGGAATTCTGTAGTACTAGAAAAATGTTAATGTGGTGTCAGCATTCCAAGGTGGATGATGGTGAGAAAAAAATTACTTGGGAATTGGCAAGTGTGAGAGTCAGAAGACCTGAATACAGTCAATTACCCCCCAAAGTGTTTTTCTTGAAAACAGATGACGTCAAACAAATGTGATTATAGTTTTTCAGATTACAAGTTTGCTAGATAAATACAATTACAAGGATGCAATAGCGCCTATAAAGCATCTGGTTTTGAATGCCAATTAAAGGGATTAAGAATTTATATCAGTCAAGACAGTCACAAATCACAGTCATAGACAGTAAAGATACATCACAGACTGTGTGTCACAAATGGTATGTGGAGGGTTCATAGTAAAATTGGCACATTTCCTTTAGTTATCTGCGAGTAAATACACAATTACTGACACTGATGAGCAGTGCAATTGCTGCCAAGACAGGCAGCTGAAAGGCCAGGATTGCCATTAAAAGCAATCAAGCTGCAGTTCCTTAAATGGGCCCTGATGGGATGCACCCATGGGTGCTGAGGAAGCTGGCAGAAGTCATTACTAGGTCACTCTCCATCATCTTTGATAAGCTGTGGGCAACAGGAGAAATGCCTGAGGACTGGAGGAAACCAAATGTCACTGCAGTCTTCAAAAAGGGCAAGAAGGAGGACCCGGGTAACTGCAGACCGGTCAGCCTCACCTCCATCCCTGGAGAGGTGATGGAACAGCTCATCCTTGGTGCTGTCTCCAGGTGTATCAAGGATAAGAGGGACATTAGGAGCAGTCAGCATGGTTTTACCAAGAGGAAGTCATGTTTGACCAACCCGACAGCCTTTCATGAGGACATAACCAGGTGGATAGATGCTGGTAGGGCAGTGGATGTGGTTTATCTTCATTTCAGTAAAGCATTTGACACTGTCTCCCATAGCATCCTCGCAGCTAAACTGAGGAAGTTGGTCTAGAAGATCGGGTAGTGAGGTGGATTGTGAACTGGTTGAAGGAAAGAAGTCAGAGAGTTGTGGTCAATGGGACAGTCTTGTTGGAGGCCTGTATCTAGTGCAGTCCCTCAGAGGTTGGTACTGGGAGCAGTACTATTCAACATATTCATCAGTGACCTGGACGAGGGAACAGAGTGAACTGGGAGCAGTGGCTGACACTCCATGGGGCTGTGCTGCCATTCAAGGAGATCTGGACAGGCTGGAGAGCTGGGTGGGGAGAAATTTAATGACATTCAACAGGGACAAGTGTAGAGTCCTGCAACTGGGAAAGAACCACTCCATGTATCAGTATTGGTTAGGGACCGAGCAGTTGGGGAGAAATACAGTGAAAAGGGACCTGGCAGCAGATGACCATGAGCCAGCAATGTGCTCTTGCAGCCAAGAAGGCCAACGCCATCCTGGAGTGTATGAGAAGGGGAGGTTGTAGGTCAGAGAGATTCTCCTGCCCCTCTACTCTGCCCTGCTCAGACCACATCTGCAATATTGTGTCCAGTTCTGGGCCCTCAGTTCAAGAAGGACAGGAACTGCTTGAAAGAGTCCAGCAGAGCCACAAAGATGATGGAGGGAGTGGAGCATCTCCCTTATGAGGAGCGGCTGAGGGAGCTGGGGCTCTTGAGCTTGGGGCAGAGGAGACTGAGGGATGCCCTCATTCATGGGGATCAATTTGGAAAGGGCAGTGTCAGGAGGAAGGAGTCAGGCTCTGCTCTGGGATGTCCAATGCCAGGACAAGGGGCAATGGTCCCAAGCTGGAGCATGGAAGGTTCAAGCTGAAGATGAGGACAAACTTTGTCAGTGTGAGGGTGGCAGAGCATGGCCCAGGCTGCCCAGAGAGGTTGTGGAGTCTCCTTCTCTGCAGACATTCAAAACCCCCCTGGCCATGTTCCTGTGTGACCTGGTCTGGTGATCCTGCTCTGGCAGGGGTTGCACTGGGGGAGCTTTCGAGGTCCCTTCCAACTCCTCATATTCTGTGATTCTGTAACATTAAATCAGGTATTAATAATGCCAAATTCAACGCGGGTACTAAACATCTGTGTGTGTGACAGTCTCAGGATTTGAACTGGTCACCAGAGACAGAGGCTGGGGTTCAGGTCTATACATGTAACTGAGAACGAGTCCCAGACTTCCCTTCTCTTGTCAATTGAGGTTAATTTTAAAAGAAGCTTTAGACTGTGGTTTGTTGTGTAATTACTATTATAAAAGCAAATATTTATTGATGTCCTTAGTTGGGGAGATAACTATTACACCTTTAATTTCACAGCTAAGCCTTACTAAATGAGAAACTATTACTATGATTTACTGTGGAATTAAAATTTTCTACACTTTACCACACCCTTCATTTAATTAAATGAGGGCAGTAAATAGAAGGGAGTGCAATTTCTTTTGGTTTTTTTCCAGAAAGACAACTGTCAATTACTGAAGGAAGCAAGAGACTTCGTATGCATTTATTAGGTGTACATTCATGCTGAACACAGACGGGCTGACTCCGCAGCTTTATGGAGCTGTTGGTTACCCTAAAAGAATGAATGGCACAAACATTTACTTAAAAAAAAATAAAAATCCAAGAGCTAACTGAAATTCATAAGAATCAATAACGTACAAAAAGTAGCTCATGTCACAAGCTCACACTGTTCGGGGACCGTTTGTCTTCACATGAATGAAAGCTATTTCATCAAGTCTCAATTTTGTCCTGGGAGGCAGCGGGGCAGACTGAAGCAGTATCGATGCACAGATTTACCATTAACACTGCCTGTGAACCTGTCAAACGGCTTTGTTTTCATGAAATGTGAATGTTAGTTTCCATTTTCAAACAGTTTGTGCCCAATTAACTTCCACTTGCAAAGCACAGAGAGACTCAGAAGGTACAGCAAAGCTAAGGTTCCTTTCTTCAAGTGAGAGACAGTCATTTTAAATGAGGATAATTATACCTTACACTTCACACCGCTCCTTTGAAGACTGTGATATGGAATCCACTGTCAGTATTTACTAAGCCCTTTTTTATTCTTTTAGCCTAAGAAAGACTTTACCATGGACCCAAATCCCATGATTAACATCACCTCCTGTGATCATGGTCCTGAGTTCTGGAAGAAAACAGTCATCCAGAAGCACAAGATGACCGAGGTTTTGCAGAAGACATACCAATTCCTGCAGAGATTAAAACCTGAAACTTATACACCTTCTAAAATAATAATTAGAATGCCTCTAGTTTTCAATTCAAGAGAACTGAAACCAATGCAAGTGAACTCAAAAACAAAGAAACTCACCTAACAGCATATGACCAAATTTGTGGGGTCTTTCTACCCATATTTTTACTATTTAAGAAACTTGATTTTATTTTGTTTACTTCCTAATCATACACATCCAAACTAAGCTTTACATTTCATTAATGGTACGGAACTGGCTAAAATTTCCACAGTTCTGTGCAAAAAACCATTACTACAGAGCACAGAGAAATGTGAACATTGATGCAATAATTGTACCCTCTTCAATCTATGTTTGATTATACGGATGCCTGTGCCAGGATACTTTGCTATGAAACAAATAAAGAAAAACCCAACTGCTTTTCCAGTAATTGTAGGATTCACGAATGTATCCAAAAGTCCACTCTGTGCACTTCAAAACAATAGGCAGCTTTTCAGAGTTCTGTCTCTAAAACGTTATAATTTGGTATATTTAGTGGTAATAAGGAAAAAGATTGTTCCATTAGTAACTTTAAGAAACTGAAAAGTACTGAGTGCCAAATGTCTGCCGAAATCCTCGCATCAGTCTCTCAAACCCTTCTCCTTAGGGCTGCCCTAAACAGCTCTTCTCCATTTATCACCTAGCTCAGATTACACCAAAGCACAGTGCAAAGGCCAGGGGAACATCACAATTTCACCCATATTTTCTAGCATCTGTACTTTCTTCACAGGTGTTGCTACAAAGGCAAAAAAGCTCTGACCTTAAGGTCAAATCACAGGGCACTTAGGTGTTGGTAGAACAGAAGGAGCTTAAATAACCATGATTTGCACATATGGACCAAACAGGACTATAGTACAGGCATTCCATTTCTCAAAGTGAAATTGGGAAAGAGGCAAATATACGACCAGTACAACTCTTATCTACTCCCCGTTGCTCATTTAAAACATTTGAAAATTTTAAAACGTTAAAATATTTTCCGCTCTGTCCTGGTTTCCAATGATCACTGGAACTATCTGAATCAGTTACACAAGGTATAAAGAAAACCTGGACTAAACCCCCACCTTTACACGGCGTTGCTTACTAGTCTCAATTTTTCCCTATGTGATCTTAAGCAAAACTTACCTAGGATCGTTCTAAATCACAGGATCAACCCATTTCTCACTGTACAAATTTTAATTTGGCACAGGCAATAAAAAAATAGCACGCTCCATAAGGATGCATGTAAAAACCCATGCCATGTGTAATGCCCTGAGTTAAAACTGCTGAAGTCACTGGCACTGTTCTTTTGAATGATTTTAGTATGCTGCAGTCTCCTAAGATGTTACAGGGTATTTTCTTTCTCATTCAGCGATTGACCTTACTCCATCAGCTGCTGACATTTTCTCTTTCACGCAAGCTTAACTGAGAGATAAAAACCCCACCAAAACCCCGCAACACACAAAACAAAACAAAACAAAGCAAAACGTACCCTGAACAAACAAACCCAAACAAAATCCCCCAAAGTACTTTGACTTCCAACCGTCTCTGCAGTCAAGGTTTTTTAAGGCAGTTGGTGCAGTGACAGCGCATTCACTCTGGCACTAGAGTGCCAGCCATCTGCACTGCTACCAAGGTTAAATTCCAGTGTCAGGAGAGCTGCGAGGAATCTACCTGCTATTCCAGGAGTTTCTGAAGCACTGGTGAAACAAAGCGGTACGCACTTTGTTTTTGTCTCCAGCCAAAAGCCACAAACTGCTTGTAATGTATTGCATACGACAAGGCATAATCCATCCCTTACACCAAGTGCATTGTAGAGTAATGTCATGGGCATGCAGGGATTTTGAATGGGCATTACCAATCCCACACCGTCAGGACTACTAAACAGCACTAGTATCTAGAAATAACTTCCTCACTGTGTTAGGATTCTTTTTTGAGATCTTTTTCTGGTTTCTTGGAGCCAGCCATACATCACTGAAATGCTACAGTACGGAATATAAAACACTTCCAAATATTTTCAGTACTGAAGCAATCTCTCGATATGTCTATTCAAATCAAGCTACAGAAGAGTTTTGAAAAGGAATCTAATGGTTTGGTTTGACTTCGATGACAGACGAGTACCTAGGTCCTAGAGGCTCTTCTAGCCCCCCTTGCCCTCTTCCAAATAGGACGTTTTGCTGTCATCTGTTCTGTGCTTGGTAGAATTAAAGCAAGAAGTACAATTGTTTAACCATTCCTCTGGTCAACCTGGAAAACCTATTAACAATATCCTAATAAACCCTTTGAAAGTCTTGCTTAATAACAGTGAGCAAAATACTACCTTGTCAAAAAACAGGAGAGGGGGGAAAGAAACCCGTCAGTATGACACAAATGTGCATTCAAGTATTAGGAGACCACTTGGTTGAAGTGTTAGTTTGGCATCTTGGCAGTGCACTGCAAAACAGGGAGGCACCTAACAATTTCTCATTAAAGTTCTATGAATAGGCAAGCTCAGTCAGGCTGTCAGGGACTCTGTCAGTGCCACTTGTTCCAGTACGTGCAGAATGGAAACACTTCCTCCAGCTGAGTCAATTTGAGTCACTGTCTCCTATCTCTGAACACCAATGCACGATGTTTAAGTAGAATCAGAGCTGCTATCCCTGTAGTATTGCTTTTCTATACTGTACTTAGTACACTGTTATTTTAGGTAGCAGAATAGATTAGGTGCTGATGCTTGCTCTCTTGCATCAACCTACATTTTCTCAATGGAGTAATGAGGTCAACCTGCTTACTTTCTCTCTTACATGCATATGCACATACACAGAGGAGATTCTGCACTTAAGGATGTTATTTTTAATTCATGTGCAGCTTGCCTTGTACGAAGAAGGCAGAGAGCTGTTATACAACTACTTGTCTAAGCAGCTGGTTCAGTCTCAAAGACAGCAGGTCTTTGAATGAAAGATATAAGGTATATATCTTCATACAAATATATAAACAAAGGTACATATGGATAAAAGCTGTAGATAAAGCTATAAACTAAAAGACCGGGTGGAAGTACTTGTCATTTCTAGGTGCTGTTAACCAGAGAGATTAAAATGGGTATTTGGCATATTCAGTGAATTCTTACCTGCCCTTAATGCATTGCAAACAGTCCATGAAGCTCATGGCTTACACTTCACTGTGAGTCTCCTTAAAAAGCTGTCAACTTGCAATTTATATAAAACTACTCGGAATAGCTCACAGAAAGATAGCAACCCCATTTCACAAACAGTGAATGCAGTTAAGGCTTCCATTTATACTGCAGTATGACAGCACATACGGTAATGCTAATTCTCAGTGCGTACTGCTGAGGACAACCAAAAATTCACCTCAGATTGTAGGGGAACATTTGAGCTCCAGAATAACCTCTGCTGTACATTGCAGCTCTGTCTTCCTTACCTTCAGTTGCCTTGATTGTGTAGCCATTCTCTTCATTTGGTGGGACTTCAAGAAGCTGCATGACCCTGTCCAGCAAACCATGGATAATCTCAAACCCAGGGTTCTTGTTGTAATAAACTGCACAGAAATGCCTGTAGTTTTTTGCACCTACATCTGAAGAAGAGGGAAGCAATCATTATCTGGGAAACTTTATCACACTTTCAACCTTACCTTTCGCATCGGTTTTCTTCTGCTGTACTGTGAGGCACTTGTGGCTGAAAGGAGAAATGAGCATGTGAAATGGCTTCTCTGACACCCCTGTCATACCATCTGAGGAAATAATGGGATTTCTTTGACCCACCGCACCCTCACAGTCAGAAATGTAAAGAAAGATTTAAACTATCCTATGCCTTGTGCAGGAAGCAGGGTTGTAAATACAAGTATCTTCTACACAGTGACAGGTAGCAAGCATATGTTAAGTGTTAAAGAAATTAAAACAGCCTAGCCAAAGTGCAAATACTCAGCATCTTGAAATTTGTGATGCTAGTGGGAAAGCTAAATATTTATCAAACTCAGCTGCAGAATAACTGCCATTACAAAACAACGGGCCAATTCTATTGCCACAGCTGCCAACTGGTAGCAGTGAAATTCAAAAGATTACTGTAGTGAACCAGTTCATTGCCTTCAGCCCTTTACCTTCTCAAGAGTAAAGTGCAAGCCCATGTCCAGCAAGGTTGACGTATACAAGGACAACCTGAAATGAGTGCTAACACTAGCACGGTGATCTATGAGAAGATCTAAATTCACACAGGTGTCCAAACCACAAGTCATGCTTTTCATTATCATTTTGGACATCCCCGAAACCAAGTGACTATGAAAAATGCACTTCACTAACTCAAGACTCCTGTGAGTATCTCCCGCTTTGGACAGTTCCTCAAGTCAAAGCCCTGCCTTCTCCTTGCTCTAAGTCTTACCTTACCGACTGCATCAAAACACCTTTTTTCTTTTTCAGACTTCCAAAATGAGGACGCAGTAGTACATTGTTACACTTGTACCTTTAGCCCATGCCATGGCAATATACACTCTCTAAGACTGGTGGCTTTGTAAACCACTACTGTGCTTTTCAACGTTTTCACTTTTTGAGAGGTAAAATGTAGGAATAGAGTAACAATTCTATTGTCACAACTGCCAAAGAGCAGCAGTGAAATTCAAAATAATACTGTAGCGAATTAGTTTATTGCCTTCAGGCCTTTACCTTCTCAAGGGTAAAGTGCAAGCCCACGTTCAGCAAGGCTGGCATATACAAGGGCAAAGTCTGCTGAAAGCAGGGAAGGACTCTTTATGTGACTGTCCTCTTTTTCTGGGTGTTCCTATGCTTTGGAAACATCTTAAGCATTGTGCTTTTCTCTTCACACTGTAAAACCACCCTGCGGCGCGTAAACCAGACTCCTTTCAGTTGCAATTCAGTAGGAGAGGTGTTTCAGAAGGGCACCTAGATAGCTTCAACCACTCATGGACATTCAGCACACATAATCAGGCTGGAGCTAGTCAAAAGGACAGCTTACATGTACATGGCATGGACTACGAGCCATCAGCTGATCTCCTTCTGTACTCCACTGCTTTGTAATATTGACCTATAGTGCAACAAGTTACAGCCAGATTTTAATGCATCCATTTCTTCCCTTTCTAGCCCTTCTCCTCTGGCTTCTGTAGGCTCCTAGCTGCTCATGTCCAGTGGATGTTCTCATTTTTCTCTTTCACTTAATGGCAATTAGACATAGGAAGGAAATGTATTTACTGACAGCAATTGCATTCCTCAAAAACCAAAAAAAAGAGAAGAATCCTTCTGATCTATAAATACTTGTAATGTTTGAGGGGAAAGAGGGAATAAGAACTTCTTCAGCAGAGAAGGAATGAAGAAAGAGTGAGTAAAAGGAGCAAGTCTGTCTGGTCTGCAAGTTAACGTAGAGCAGCACCTTGTGACAGAGTTACATGCATAAGGCTTTCATATTTTTTCCCAGAAATCACCTGAAAGAAAGGCTCATGAAATCCAGCATATGCCACAGTGAATTATGTCTTTACACAGTCAATTTGTGCTCACACTGAGCATGTTGGGACCTCTGGTCATGAAATGTCTTGGCTGGACTTAAGTGTACCCAGAAAAAAATGCACTGCACTGCATACTGCACACAGAAAGAGAGTGGTTAAATATCCCTGTGTGGTTAAATATCCCTGTGTGGTTAGTGACTTCATGGGAGTTATACCTGCACCTACGGTCTGAATTGCATTTCCACATAGTTCTGGATGCAAGCATGAGAACTGAGCACCTCAGATGGCTCTTTTCTACAGGCATCAGTTGTTTGCTACTGCATTCAGAATAAGAAATAAGGGACATCAAAATCAACAGGACCCAAGCTCAAAACAAGACAAGGAGTGGGTGGGTTCTTCAGGCAGCATAGAGTTAAGGAGTGAAACTTCTTCCCCACAAGATTTTTCTGGATGCTAGAAGTTTGCATGGCTCTGAGGAGGCAGGGGAAGTTCACAGCAGTAAGTCTATTATTTGTTACTACAGACAAAGAGCCATGTTTGAGTCAGGAAGCTGCTGAGCTGCTCATGGCCAGAGAACAGGGGAGCACTCTGGAAGTATTATACATGTGTCCCTGCTCTCGTGCTTTTCCCCTGACAAGTACTTTTAGGTAGTGTTACAGACAAGTTTCTGGGCTAACTGGCCTTTGGTCTGACCCACCATAGCTGATCTCTGTGCTTGATGTACGGTGAGCTTAAATACAGGCAGCAACTCTAGCACTCATTGAGTGTTCCCTGCACTGTTAATACCTACCACATAGGAAATAGGAGATTTTTTAAAATTAAATTTACATTTTGTTTATTTGCTCCAACTAACCATTTAGTAACAAAATATCTGTCAAAAAATAAACAGAAAAGCATCTACCAAGTGGCTAGAAATGTACAGATTAAACAGGACTACAAAATACAGGAGCAAGAGCCCCCACAAGAGATGAAAGCACAGCCTTTTTAAGCCAAAAGTCATTCAAAACTTGTAGGGCAGCAACCTGGCAATACAGCTGCGAGTCCTCTCAACAGTAACTGAAAGCAGAACTTACTGTGGCAGTAAGTCTGTATTTTCTCACTCAGGATCCTTTTCCTGTCATTATAATAATTTGCAGTGTTAAGTAATGCTGGAGAATCCAATCCTGAAGTTAAAATGGCAACACAGAAAAGTAAAGGCTACAGAGAAGATATCAATACGTGCAACATCTGCTTTCTGGTCTGAGCACGCTGGCTGTTCAGTGCTATCATTATGTATCTGTTTCCCAGCACTGCGAAGACACCAACCACTGACACAGTCATGAATGGGAGACAATTTATTTTCACGTTGCACTGAGCAACAGAAGAGAAGAAAATGTCTGTGCCTTCCCTAAGACAGCACATTCTTTGGGCTAGACATTCAGTAAAACCATTTCCTTTTTATCTGTGAGTCATTATGCGAGCAGAATTTGTGACAGCTACCTGCATTTTACTTTCATTATCATTCAGTTAGTCAATGGTGTTTTCGGATCACTACTTTCAACTAAAGCATCAAAAATAAGCCAGCATAACAGACTTTATACTTCATGTTCTCAACAGCAGAAATCCTTGGTAGAGGAAAGGATGTGTTTTCAAGCATTCCAGAAAGCTGTGTTATAAAACCTACTCCTTTGCAGAGTTATATTACACCACAAGAAGTTCATTTGCTACAGGCGATAGGGGAAAAAAAAAAGAAAGTATTAGGAACTGTAGGCAAAAGCTGGCAGATGTTAGAAATGCTTCAGTTCTTTATAACTCACTTAAGAGATCTCTTGTGTCATGCCATGAAACAATTCTATTTTTTATATAAGCCTGCCAAGTATGTCAACCTAAATTATATATATATGTGTGTGTGTGTGTATATATATATTTCTGAGACTTTAAAGCACTTCCTGGGTATGCTGCTGAAAAACAATCCAAAGGATGGGCAGCTGGTTAGGAATATGTGAGCCAAAAGAAAGATAAAGCAGTGTTGTACGCTGCCCCTTCCAAATTAGAGATGCTTCAGAAAAATGACGTGGTGATCTAAAACGGGGCATCTGCTCATACAAACTTGTCTCAGCCTCCCAGAAATCCCGAACTTTCTTCTGCATATAACTAACACTTACAGAATGTTAGGGAAAATGCTTCAAAATATGGCAGCAGCTGCACTCTGAAATGTTGTAAATTGTGCTACCATCAGCTTGCCCGATTCTCCAGGAGCACTGGTCAGAGGTGATTGTTTTCCTTTCTTTCATTGTGGTAAGGGAGAGGAGGCCTACCCTCTGTTAGTCTGGTGGTGTACAGGGATGATTTATGTGCTGAACTGGTGTACCTCTCCTTCCAGAAGTGACTGTCTAGTGTTACACACAAACACCACAAATGCTGTGTAACCTATTCAAAATCAGCACATTTCCTCCCGCCTTGAGAAGAAACATTTCTGCTCAGATTTAGTTCCATCTAGTTACGTTAAATCTGGTGCACGTTTTGCTCATTTAGTACGTCAAACCTTTCTGCCAGATGTGTCTGAAGAGAAATACGTTCAGTTCACCTTGGTAAGCACGAGTTTTGTGTAAGATGGTACTTTATTAAAAGCCAGTGTGTTTAAAAGACCTACGTTCATTCACACATGAATGACTACAAGATGCCTTTTCAAATACAGTTAATGTCAGTGTTCTCTTGACCCATACTTTTTAAATTATTAATTGGAAATTCTGCATGCCAAAAGCATGAAATAATAAAATTAAATTAGTCAGTCTGATGACATAAGCCTTCTGCAGGAAACCTCATACCACATGTGAGAGGACAACCCCTCATTTTTCAGTTTGCAGAGTTACCAGGTATTTCCTTCTCCCCTCCCTTTTCAAACTCTTTATTAGGCAAGTTTAATTTTGGAAGTAAACGTGGGAAAGACAATAGTTATTCTAAACACAACCTTAAAAACCATTTCAGATACTGTCCACAATCTGTAAGTGCTCAAACCATAAGAGGGCTGCCCAAGAGCATAGAGTACAGAGCTGCTGCCTCAGAAGTCTTTATCTTTCATCTGTAGCAGTGATTCCCACCACAATGAAACACACTACAAAATCAGTCTTTATAAAACTGTTAAGCAGCCACCTACATAAATGAAAGCTTCCAAGCATGAGCAAAATAGAAGTAACAATTTAACTTTCAAATTTTATACAGCTGGCATAAATACTCTCCTTAGTCCAAGATAAATAGCCCCAACTCTTGGTTTTGAAGAATACTGATGCTATTCTGCCATCCGTACCAAGTTTTTTGCATCCTAGCTAACTGCATGCCAAACAAGGAATGAGCTGCACCACCACACTGTATATATTTCATAAGAAAATGTCTGCATGGTTTGCTAAAACTGCTTATTTTGCTTGGCAAGGCTTTTTTTCCTTAAAAAAAAAGTAATCTACAAATTAAATTTATCACCAAAGCAATTTACTTGCCACTTTGTTTATGCCTTAAATAAACCTTTGTTTTGCAGATCCCAGATACCTTAAACACAACCACGAAAAGCTGAAACCAGATAATGAAACAGAACCTTCTACCTTTCTACTGCTGAATTTAAAGTGACATCAGCCTTTTTCACTGGGGCTAAACTTACTCAGAGTTGTAACTCAGTGTACACGCACTTAGCTGGAACTGTGCCTTCCTTTCCCCCAAAATACCATGTGAAAAGAAATTAATCATTAAACTTTAGAAAAATGTTTGTTAACATTTTCAAAATCCACTTTTACCGTTCACTTTGATACATTTTTCCAGTTAAAAAAGAGCATTGGAAATTTCGACCCTGTTCAGTGAAATCAGTGCAAAGAGGCCTCATCACACAGGAAAGATTTCACTGAAGCTTTTGAAAAGGGAATTAGTTGCTTTGGCTGTTTCACGGTAAACAATTACGGTTACAGAACAATTCAAAGGCAGCCACACTTTCTCAGCATAGTTGGATGAAGTGGAAAGATACGGAAAATCTTTTTTTATAGGTAAAGGGAAATTTTATATTGTCGAGCTTTTTATTTATTTACACCTTTTCATACACAGACTTGCTCCATTCTTCACCCTGGTTTTGTGCTACAAACCCAATTCTTCATACTGGTTGTCAGTTTTCCAGAAGATAATTTCACAGAATCACAGAATCCCAGACCG
>NW_010197525.1:0-460 GCF_000695765.1 Mesitornis unicolor | reverse complement strand
CATTCAGTCCTAGCCCCTTTCTGGTGTGAGTCTGTGTGGATTCTCTGGCACATTGAATCCAGGCTCTGGACAGCTCCAGAGAATGGCTTTGGGGAAAAGTTGGATTCCCCGGGGAGGTCTACAAATTGGCTTAATAGAAAAGTCAAGAGCCAGCAACAGTCTTCAGTCCTAGCGTCTTTGGTGTGGGAGAAGAGCTTGACCATTTCCAATTCACAGATGATACCTACCAGCAGCCGCCAAAATTGGAGACAAACGTGGACAGGATAACCTAACACAGAACAGTACAGCCCAAAGTTTTCTTTCGCTACAGATGCACTTCTCAGGGTAGGAGAAATCCAGAAGGAGCTTTCACTTCTAGACTCTTTCAGGTGTCAGATAGAGTCGATTTTCTGCCAAATTGAAACCAGGCTCTGGGCAGTTGCACAGAATGCCTGGTGGCAAACGTTGGCTACCCAGGGAA
>NW_010197524.1:0-1870 GCF_000695765.1 Mesitornis unicolor | reverse complement strand
CCCCCTGCCCCCGGACCGGGGCTCCCCTTCCCCGACGACCGCAGCCGGGGCTGACAAATGCTCGTTAAATTGTACAAACAGGGTGGAATTTGAACCTGCGTGTGACATCGGCGGCCCCTGGGAGCCCCCCGGGGCTGAGGGAGCTCTTGGGGCAGGGCAGGACCCTCGCACGGAGCTGTGCCTCACTTCACGGCATCGATCTCGGGGTGCCATGCGCCTGGGGTGTGCAAGTGGTCAGCTCATATAAACCCCAGAGAGCAGTGACAAAAAGCAGCATTTCCCCACCCTCCCCAGCAGTGGGGACTCGGCACACCCAGTGAGGTGCCACCGGCTCTCTCGCCCCCTCTGCCACACACCAGTGACCCGACATGCTCGGTGTGTGTGCTGACACCGAGATAATGTGCACCCCCAGGCCCAGCAGCACAGCATGGGTAAGGGCCATCTTGCCCTGTAGAGCGGCGGCTGGGCCTGTGCATGGAGCGTTCCTGCTCCATGGGGCTGTGAGGTGCTTCGGCGTTAGCCTATGTTCCTGTTTACAAACATCCACCCATGGAGCAGTTCCAGCTGCGCTGTTGTACTCCAGAGACGCCCCCCCATCTTCATAACGTACACCAGACACCCCCATCTTTATCACCCAGTAAAGTGGAGACCTCCAGCTTCACTGTCTTGTGCTTCAGAGACCCCTGCCTTCATTATCCCATACAAGTGGAGACCTCCACCTTCATCACCCCTTCACCAGAGGTCCCTGCCTTCACTGTGCCGTGCAGCGGAGACTGCCTTCATCCCGCACCACTGTATTTTTGCGACTCAGTAGCGACCACAACACACAGTGCAGCTGAGCCAGACTGCATTGGGTGCATTTTGGGGTGCAGAGGGGCAGGGCTGAGGTGGGAATGTGCTGGATATGCCTCCATGGAGCCTCTCAGCACCTTTTCATGGCTGAGGAAAATAATCCCAGCACAGGCCATGACCATCCAGTAGTTGCTCATCATGCTGTTTGAACAAGGTTTGGCCATGACGGGCCTGGAGTAGCTTGGCTCCTGCCGAAACGCCCTGCTGCCCACAACCCCTCACTGGAGGGGTAGGCCCTGCTCCCTGCCGTCAGACACCATCCCTCGAGGTCACCATCATGAACCCATGCTCTGCAGGAAATATTTTTCCCTCCACATCAAGGAGTGGCTTCATGCTCAGCGGGCAGGTTGGGATGCCCCACTGGCTCCAGTGTTCAGCCTCCATGGAGGATGTGCCATTGAAACCTTTGCTGTCCCTCCGGCCAGGCTGGATGGTGTGGCTGTCCCCAGCCTGCTGGGATGGCAAGAACGTGGTGAGAGGCTCTGCCAGTGCTGGCTGTGTTCAGCAGCACTGGCACCACCTCCCTGCTGTGTTCACCCTGAAACTCAGTGTTGTTGGAAAGGTGGTGGAAAGGGTATGGGGAGCCATGCCCACCAGCACATGCCATGCCCCTCCCTTGCTAAAAATAGAGCCAATTAAATTGTTACTCATCCTGAGTGATGTTTATTCGGAAATAATCCTGACAGCCTAATTTTAGAGGCTATGCTTCCCTCTTGTTTAAGCTGTTCCCACCCTGTCAGTCCCCCACACCAGCGGAAACGACCCCGCAGCGGCTCCGCTCCCGCCGTCGGAGACCCCAGGCCCGCCATCTCCCCTGTCGCGATCGAGGGGATCCGAGGGGACCCGCGTCCCCTTCCCTGCCTGCAGCCCCCCGGAGCGCTGGTGTGGGTCGGGGGAGCCTGGGGAGGAGCCGCGGTCGCTCACGACTTCCCTCTCATCGGGGCTGGGCAGCGGCGGATGCGCAGCGGTACCAGCAGAGGGCGCCCTGCGCCCGGCGCTTCGCTTCCGAGCCCGCGGG
>NW_010197523.1:2444-2757 GCF_000695765.1 Mesitornis unicolor | reverse complement strand
GGGACGGTGCTGGGCATCCCTGCCCGGGGAGGGAGCATAGCCGTTGTGGAGGAGACACATGGGCAGGGAGGAAATGAGGTCCCTCATCCACAGCCCTGGAAATGCCAAGGGGTGCCCCCAGGCGAGGGGGGGTTCCTGTGCTGGTGGGGACGGTGCTGGGCATCCCTGCCCGGGGAGGGAGCATAGCCGTTGTGGAGGAGACACATGGGCAGGGAGGAAATGAGGTCCCTCATCCACAGCCCTGGAAATGCCAAGGGGTGCCCCCAGGCGAGGGGGGGTTCCTGTGCTGGTGGGGAGGGAGTGGTGCCGGCAA
>NW_010197523.1:1707-2249 GCF_000695765.1 Mesitornis unicolor | reverse complement strand
CCATCGACAGCCCTGGCCACCTCATCTGACACCCATACCCTTTGGGCATCCCTACCTGGAGCGGGTGCCTGATTTGTCCCTCGGCATGGAGGCAGTGGTCCCATGGGGTACTGATATGGTGTGGGTGGGACACCCTGCTGGCACCCTCCAAAACAGCTCACAGTGCTGTCAGGGTTTAGTGGGCACGTGTCTCTCTCGGTGGTGAGGGTCTCGCAGAGGGTCTTGGTGTGCTGGGGCTGTGTTGCAGTGCCGAAGCTGTGCCATGCTGGCACAAGGGCATTGTGGCAGGCCCTCGCTCCTGCCCCACGCAGCTCCCCATTGTCTGGCTTCTGCCTGCGGCTTTGAACATAAGCGGCAGGAAGAAGCCTCTGCTCCCCGGGGATGGGGTCCAGGCAAAACCATATGCTGCAGCCCCCCCTTCCCATGGCCTTCCAGGCACCCCAACATCCCCTCCTCGCCTCCATGCCAGGCACGACCTGGAGCCAGGAAGGCGCAGGGGGCACCACTCTCTCTCCGAACGAGCCCCGCATGAGCGACAGACT
>NW_010197523.1:0-1673 GCF_000695765.1 Mesitornis unicolor | reverse complement strand
AAAGCTTTGTGCTGAGCGCGACTTGCCCTGTGACTAATCCCTCCAGGCCCGCACACAAGCGGTAGGGCGGGGGGGGCTGTCGTAATGGGTGGAAATATCTCATAATTCACGTTGGACACGGGGATTACAGCCGTTCCGGCAATATTTGCACAACTGGTAGGTGGCTTGCAGGGCTGGGCTGCCCCAGACGAAGGCCAGGGGGTCTGGAGATGGAGGGGATTTTTGGGGATGGTAGGTACAGGGAGGAGGATGAAGCTTGGGGAGGGGTGATGGAGGCTGGGGGGGCAAGTGGCTGTTTTCGGTCTGTGAACACATGGAGTTCATTACAGAGGACACATTGCTGGTGTAGCGGGGCTGACTGGGGCTCTCACCATCATTTCCTTTGGGATGGAGACCCCACAGGAGCCCCCTCTGCCAGACCAAGGAGATCCTTGCCATGCCCTGGGGCACCGTGCCCAGTCCCAGCACCCCAACAACTCCATATAGTTCCCTGCTCATAGGAACACCCAAAGGTGCCAGTGCCCCCCTGTTCCCAAACATCCCCTCCTCAAAGCCCTTGCGGGGCAATCCCCGTGGAAGGAAGGTGGGGGGTGTGCGGGACATGGGGGGGGCGTGTTTGGCATGGGGATTAGCAAGCTCCCAGAGTGATGGTGGTCTCCCCCCCTCCCCACCGGACATGCAGGCAAATATTTGTGCCCAGACTTCGCAGGACAGCGAGAAGGAATTTCATTCTTGCGCCCACCTGCGGCTTGGCTGCCTGGCATTAACCCCTTCACCGCCCCGTGGGATGGAGGGAGAGGAGCCAGGTGCCCTCCCAGCACCCCCAGTGCTCGCCATTGGTGTGGGAGCTGGGCCGAGGAGCAGCGTGGGGAAAGGGGGCACAGCAGGATCACCCTGGGTGCCAGCGTGGCCACAAGGAGCCCTGGCGCACAGCAGCAGCTGGAGGGTTTGCCCGTGGGCATCCTCCGAGCAGCACTGGGCATGTGGGACAGGGTGTGGGCAGTGAGTGGCCCTGCCAGGAGTCAGCCTTGTCCCAAGCTGTGCCATGCCAGGTCACAAACTTGGCCACAACCAAGGTGCCCCAGCACCACGGGGCTCTCCTGGGATGTGCTGCTGGGAGCAGGATTTGCCCATGGATGTTTATTGGCAATTTGCAAACGTTTAAAAAAAAAAAAAGGACCGGAGGGGGCAGGAAGCAGCTCCCATGCTTGGGGTTGGGGCCAGCCTGGGTAAAGGGTCCCCTGCTGCCTGGCATCCCCCAGAGCCCCGCTGTGCTCCTTTCCCTGGCCCCGGGGCCAGCTGGGCCCTGAGCAAACGGGACTGTTTGCTCACCCCAGGATTAGCCACTCTCTTTGTTCCTTTGACTTTCTCCTCCCTTTATGCCGGACCCTTTTATGGGGGCTTCAAAGGGGGCTGAGACCCCCTCTCCCCGTTCCTGGAAACCCAGGTTTGCTTCCTATGTCCTCCTCACCTTTTGCCCATGTCCTGGGGGTGACCACCTGAGTGGCCTGCGGGAACAGCAGCTGTGCCCACAGTCACCCTGTGGCCCCCCCCTTGCTGCCTGGCACCTCCTGAGCCCTCAGCACCTTGGTGAAGTGGGTGCGAACGGCTGCCCCCCTGCAGTGGGATTCCCGGCACTTTGCACCCTGTAAGGAGAGGTGGGAAACTTTGGC
>NW_010197522.1:0-1243 GCF_000695765.1 Mesitornis unicolor | reverse complement strand
AATTGGGGTGACTTAGGGTGATTTGGGGGAAAATTGGGGTGAATTTGGGGGAAATTGGGGGAATGTGGGGGAAAATTTAAGGGAATTGGGGTGATTTGGGGGGAAATTTGAGGGAATTAGGGTGATTTGGGGAAAATTTGAGGAAATTGGGGTGATTTGGGGGAAAATGTGAGGAACTCGGGGTGATTTGGGGGAAAATTTGAGGAAATTAGGGAAAACTTGAGGAAATTGGATGATTTGGGAGAAAATTTGAGGAAATTGGGGAAACTTGGGGGAAAATGTGAGGAAATTGGGGTGATTTGGGGGGAAAATTTGAGGAACTCGGGGTGATTTGGGGGAAAATTTGAAAAAATTGGGGTGATTTGGGGGAAAATGTGAGGAAATTGGGGTGATTTGGGGGAAATGTGAGGAACTCAGGGTGATTTGGGAGAAAATTTGGGGGAAATTGGGGTGATTTGGGGGAAAATTTGAAAAAATTGGGGTGATTTGGGGGAAAATGTGAGGAAATTAAGGTGATTTGGGGGGAAACTGGGGAAATTTGGGGAATTTTGGGTGATTTTGGGGGAAACTTTGGGTGATTTTGGGAAAACTGGTGCAATTCTTGGAGCGATTTTGGGAAAACTCGTGTGATTTTAGCAAAATAGACGAGGAAATGGGGCTTGGGGGGGGTCAGAAAGTGCCAATCCCTCCCCAAAAAAAAACCCTTTTAGGTTCGGATTAACACAGCCCAAAACAAATCACCCCAGGATACCCCAAAATTTTGGGATTTCCTCCAAAAAAATCCCCTCAACGGGGGCAAAACAACCGCCCCAAGGTGCCGAATTCCCCCCCTTTTTCTATGAGGGCAGAGCAGGCCCAGGGCCGGGCCGGGAGGGGTTTTTTGGGGGGCTGTAAATTGGGGAGGGGGCGCCCCTCACCGGGGACGTAGTGGAGGGGTTGTTTGGGGGGCTGTAAATTGGGGAGGGGGCGCCCCTCACCCGGGACGTAGACCGAGGGGTTCTCCGACATCCCGGGCAGGGGTTGGTAGTCGTGGGGGCGCCGGATCTTGAGGGACTGGCCCTGGAAGATGATCCCGTCGAACGCCATGGCCTGCGTGGTCTCGTCCACCGAGCGGAACTGGCGGGAAAACACAAAAACCCCAAAATGGAGACGTTTCGCCCCAAAAAAAACCCCAAAAAACCCCCTCCAGGAATGGGTTTTACCTCCAAAAAGGCGAAGTTTTTGTCCTGGTTGATCTGCACGG
>NW_010197521.1:13376-22255 GCF_000695765.1 Mesitornis unicolor | reverse complement strand
TTAATTTTATTTAATTAATTTAATTAATTAATTTTGAAGCAAAAAATTGCTTCAGTGATTATAAAAAAGCCATTTCTCAAATGAAAATCTAAGCCTGGATTTTACAGCTCAAACATAAAGATGGAGGAAGAAGCCAAAGAGCCACCGAAATAAAGGGAACTCAAAGCTATTTGCTTGCCATACCTTTCACTTAAAACTGGCCAATTTGCCGTAACAAATTCCCAGGCTATACGGTGCCCAATATTCTTAGTCACCACATGTAAGATGATGATTGAAGTACAATTGGAAGAAAATAATGTATTGCCTAGTCCATACTGCAAGTACCTGTAAGAAAAGAAGGTAATAATTGTCCCTCTCATTTGCTGTTTAACAGTGCTGATCTGGAAATATCATCCATTTTGGGAAAATTCCTGTCTCAACAAATACCAGAATGTGGAATGTTATACCACCATTTGTGCCAGTCTGAGCTGTGTATTCAGCTTGGTTTTTGTCTTTATGTTGGTGAAATCTCCTGTTCTTGCACAACGACTCTCCACTTCTCAGTAAAATGAGGATGTAGTACATCACGTGGATGTATGTGGAATATGATAAAAGAAGCTGGGGAGTATGAGAAAATTATCTAAAATCATAAATGGTAAGGAAAAATGTAAAAGAAAATCATAATTACTGTTTCTTACAGTGGAGAGAGTAAGGACAGCCAATTGCTTCCAAGTTAAAAAACAAGAAGAAATAGGTTTAAATCAAACCAAAAAGAAGCATGTTTTCACACAACACGCAATTATACTATGAGATGTGTTGCCATAGTCTGCTATAAAGCCTGAAGGTATAATTTCAGTTTCAAAAGGTCACTAGATACACTGAGAGATGACAGGCCCAGTGTTAGACACGGCACACGAGTTACCAGCTCAGGAAATCCCTTTCTCAGTGATTACCAGCATCTGGGATGGTATACCAGCAGCAGGATTATTTGTGTTTGCCCTATTTATCACACTTTCTCCATAAGAAAACTCTTAAGAGTTTTCCAGTGGTCTATAAGACACATGCGTCTGGGGCAGGCAAATCTCCTATCAGATTTGCACAGTACAGTATTTGCATCACTTACTTCTCTATGCACAAAAACATACTTTGATCAAGGTCACCTGTAAAGTAACCATGACTCTTTGGCACAGCTCATGGCAGAGAGCAGGATGTCTTTATCTTCATTTGTGAGGCCAGTGTGGTTATACATTTCCCATGCAAAATTCCATTCTTTATCACTTCCCACTGCAACACCATAGCAGCAGACCGTTCTTCTAATTAAAAAGGGAATTCTGCAAAGGAAAATAGATTAAAAGGTACCGTATTGTTGTAAGTCAAAACCAGCAGTTAATGCATAACTGAAACCAAATGTTTATTTACACTTAAAAGATGCACAAGAAAGCAAATATAAAACAGCAATCTAAATAAAGCTAAGAAATCTGACTGCTTTATTCATGATTTAAACATTTTAAAAGCATGCAGTTTAAAAGCAAACCAAAAACGTTTATTGAAACAGTTTGGTCCAGCTATTTTCTATACATACAGTGTCAATGCCACTCTTTTCCATCACAGCCTAGGACCACACCACCAAAGAAGGTATAGCGGCCTATAAGCATCATCCCAGAAAAGCCTTTTCAAAGCTTCTTCAGTGAATGTATCTAGTAGAAAGAGCCATGTGCAGCACAAATAGAAACAGAAGGGACATTTCTCCATGCAATACACAGCCTCCTATTACTCCCACCCCAGGGAACAGTCCTTAACACAGCGATTAATTTCATAACAGAAACTAAATGCAAACAATATCAGTGTAATACTCCATTTTACATGGAAAGGCTGAACAGAAAATTTCTCCTGTGGCAATGATGTGTCCCTGATATTAAGACATTGTCAATCCTTTCCAGTGATAGCAATGCATTCTACTATGCAGACTACCTGAAAACAGTTTAAATTAATGGTATTTTTGACTAATCCTCCTTGGGAAAATGGGTCCTACTGCTACAAATAAAATGTTGAACTACCCAATGGAATACTACACGAATCTGCTTAGCATTACACAAGACCAAGACTGTAAGTAGAAGTGCAAACAATATTTTCCATTAGATTAGGAGATAGTCTGTGAAAAAAGACAAGTTTATTGTCACAAAAGTGATTCTTCAGGCCCAAAACCAGAAGCAGCAAATTCAAATTTAAATATGATTTGAGAAAAATTCCTTAGAGTTTCACCAGCAGAAAGAGAGACAATATTAGTCAGAAGAAAGACTATATGACATTAATCTTCAAAGCAAAAGATAGAGACAAATAATTCATAAACTTCAGAAACCAAGCAGGACTGTTGGGAGTGACAGAGAAAGTTGGGTGTTCCACTTGTCAGACATCACCTGTTAAGAAGCAAGATGCAGGGATTTTGAGAGTCCTGCTGTGGGTGGGGGATTTCACTGGTATAACAACAGAAAATATGGGCATGTTTTTATTTACCGAAAAAAAATAATTTTAATTCATTTATCTGGACATGTGGTGCAACATAGGGTGTTTGCCACCAAGAATGATGCTTGCTGAGATTTAGTGGCCAAGTCAAGGTAAAGAATAGCCCTGCAAGGAATCATTTTATGACAGATTTTGAGTTACAGGGTCTAGTAATTTGTTTAATAGTAATTTCATAACACTGCAGAAAGAGGCAATGGTAGGGTGTTAACAGGGCATACAGCTTGTTAAAAATCTTATTTTCAAAATGCTTCATGAAAAGCTACCTTGGCTGAAGCACAGCTGTTTTGCTACTGCAGCTGTTCCAATAGTTTCAAGAAAATATTGGTTACTGC
Source organism: Mesitornis unicolor (assembly GCF_000695765.1). NCBI lineage: Eukaryota > Metazoa > Chordata > Aves > Mesitornithiformes > Mesitornithidae > Mesitornis > Mesitornis unicolor. The sequence goes on along the minus strand of NW_010197521.1, from coordinate 19,421 downwards.
GCGTAAAGTTGTTGTGGGTGAAGAGAAAATATAGCAAAGAAAAAAAAAGAGAGCTCTTTGCTCTCTGTATCTTTTGGCTGAGCTCCGATGTTCAGCATTCAAGGCAGGCTATACAGGCAGCCCACTATGAGACGCTGGTCCACTGGCTGGTAACATCTATGGTGGCCCTGAAGTGTTTTATCTTGTATAGTTCATAGAGGAAGTCCATTGTGGTCCAGAGGGACCCTGCAGCTTGATTAGATGAGGGGTGAGGCTTATTAATCTTTGTATTTTTTCAGGGAGTGGTTGTGTGGTTCGAGATGACTGGCCTGCCAGGACTCTCTCATTTCTGGACCTTGGGGCAGATGCAAAAGGCTTCTCGGAAGAAGGGTGGATTTGACTGTGTCATTTTCCTGGAACCAATGCAGAAGAGACACAGTGATTTCTTAACTTTTGGGGACAACAGCATATGGTTAGCTTTAGTAAATAACTAAAATGTACAGCAACATTGTCCCTCCCTCTAGACTCATTTTCTTCTTTCAAAAGAAGAGAAGCCAGTAACAGCACCAGAGAGAATACATTGACTTAGCTAGCTCCACTTCACACCTACAAGCAAAAAAAGAGTAAAACTGACAAACTGGCTGGGAATCATAACTCTTGGCTTGTTATCTCCTCAGAACAGGAGAATGCACCGTATCAAGTCCAGTTAAGTTCTGCCAGGAACTGTTTGGAAACATTCAGCTGAAAGTGAATCACCTTATCTGAAAGGGAAAAGCTTTACTCCCTTCCACAGATGCGAGAATCCTAGCAGGTTTCACATGTGGCAGAACAGCTGCAGTATGCCATTACAAATCTTGCTCTTGGAATGGAGAACATAAGAGCATCTAAAGGGATCTGTCTGTGAAGTAAGAGTCAAAAGTTTACTGTGCCCTTTTCCTTTTCTATCCAGCACCTGAAAAGCCTCCTCTTTAATTGAACAGGAACTGTGATCTGTCATTTGAAACCTAAGAAGTTTCCTATTATCTCCCATGCTAATATTCCTTAAGACATGCCTTTTTTTTCACTTAAAAGAATTTGTAGTTGCATTTCTTTTCCACACTTACAGCCATGTGAAGTCTGAGGCTGTAAAGTCCCTTTGAACTTATCTCAGTGACAGTAAGGACAGCAAAATTAATCTTCTTAATCTCATTCAAATAATCTAATCTATTTCACAGACATTTCAGCTCTTCAACTCAGATAAGGTATGTAGTGTTCTACCAGGGAAAAAAATATTTAATATTTTATCATAGAGAAGGTAATTGACTATTTTGAAACAGCCTGAGAATTCAGCATAGCATGGTTGCTTTTAGTGTAGGATAGTAAAAATATTATCTCTGGAACATAACAGAAGGTATTTAGGCTATTTAAAAACTTTTCAGTTTAACTCCAAAGCATGATTTAGTTTTTATGAGGGTGATCACTACGAAGCTATTTAAAAAACCACAAACATAGAAATACAAGTTCAGTTTACTTAGCCAACTACATATATCGAGAGAGATACAAGTAAGAACAAAAACTTTGTTACACCTGCAACAAATAAAAATAATAAACTTGAAATATTCACTCACCAGTGCCAATACCATTTGACTATTGCATAGAAAAAAAAATCAAAAGAAAAAGGAAGGAAAGGAGAATAAGAATTTCAATACATCATACATTTTCTTAAACAATGCAATACTTGAATACAGAGAGTCTGATCCTGGTAGGGCCCAGACTCGCAGACCAGACACTGATCACTAGGCTCCAGTATCAGCATAAGAAGTGACAGCTGTTCCCAGCACCTCTTTACGTGAATAAAGAACATGCAAGACAATTTGATGGGCTCACCACGGGCAAGATGTCTGTATCATACAAACGTTGTTTCACCCACTATTGCCAAGAGCTGAGGAACTGAGTTGAAATACATGATAGCCCTAAGGCTGTACTGCAGCAAGGTGACTGACAATATGAGATATCAGACCTACTCTGAGGTTCACCTGTTACACAGCTAAACAGACTGTGGTCTTCATGGCAAAAAACTGCATCCTCCAGCCTGCAAAGTCTATGTAAAAGCAATAATTATGAAATCAACATCAAACTAGGATTTGGGAAAGAGAAGGGGGTTAGGGAGAGGTACAGTTTGGCTTAAATTCTATCATTCTGACAAGGAAGAACAGGAGTGTACAGGAGCATTTATCATTCTGCCTCCACTTTGTACAAACCCATTAACTTTCCCCCTCACTTATGCACGCACACCTCCAAGAGCACATTATCATTCTTACTTGTACTCAGGGTTGTCCATCCATTTAGCATACAGTTCAGATGACAGGTTCAAACAGTCTTGGAAGCCCAGCCAGCATGCTGTTGCAAAAAGTTTTTCCAAATACTCTCTTGAAGGGAAGCCAAAATAGCAAGAATAAAAGATAAGTATTCCACATTTAGAGTACTTGAACCATGTTTCACCAGCAGAGTTTCAGCACATGATGCTGTTAACCCAGGAGAACCTCTACTAGAAAAAAGTTGAGGTTTAATACAACCATTAAATTACCAGTAATGGATTCCCAACATCAATATTCATAGACATTAGTCAGGCTACCAGTGAACTATATTTTTTCTTTGGTTTTTGTATTTTATATTGCTCTTGGTAGTTTTAAGAGACTAGTCACATCTAGTTCAAATTCTTCTGACATTCAAGACTGTGGCTTCAGTAGCCTTGCAAAATGAACTATTTTAAAAGTTATAGTGATTAATCCATAAATCTTATATGAAGTTCATTGCTGACAGTTTTTCCCCAATTAACAGCAGCTAGTTGAACCTGTTCTCCCATAAACAAAAGCTACCACACACGTCATTAAACTACCATCTTTATGCTCAATATATATATGAAAATATCCCAAACTATCCTGATACTGGAGTTTCATTGGAGGTGTCATCATAAATAACACACACTTATAGGACAGTAAAATAATAATTCAGTTACATTCAAATTAAAGCACCATACTCACTGAGCAAAATAGTCATCTTCCAAAGCATCCATGCTGTGACGAATAAAACCTGCATAATAATGGTATATTGGCAACATTCTCTTTAAAAGGTATTTCTTTTAAAAAAAGGGAAAGAAAAATGACTTTAATTTAGATGCAAGATTTTATTTTTACTGTCTTTTTCTTTACTTACTCAGATTTATCATAAAAATTTACCACCATGAATTTCCTGGCAACACAGCTTATTAAAATAAAGTATATAAACTGCATCTAAAATTCAATAAACCCGTATATCCACTCAAACTGGGAATTTTTTTTTTACCATTTCAGATCACTAGGACCTCTGAAATCATTATGAAAGAAAACGAATACTCATTCTCAGAGAGAGGAAAAACAAACAAAAAAACCAACCAAACAAAACCCTATAAAAATAAATTCTTCTCACATATTTTAAACATACCTTTACTTTAGGACTTAAGAGAACTACTATTGTGGGACTACACTTTAAACAAAAGTGAAATTTTCTTCAAAAAGAAGTCAAAGTAATAAATATGACAACATTATTTCAGGTAGCTGAAATATGGGAGAGAATCTTCTTATTTAGTATCCAAACCCAATTCCTTCTTTCTCTCCATGAAGATGAACTGGAAGGCAGTACAAACACAAAGCACAGACATTCCATAACCCCTTTATATATAGCAGTGTTACTCACATTAATTACTAGTAATTATTTACTACTGACTAATAGCTGTATTTTCCAGATCCTCAGTTTTACAAAAACCTAGGAACAGGCTTAATACGAAGAATGTAAATAGATTTCTGCTTTACAGTAAGAATTGCTCATCATTCAATGCTATTTATTATTGAGTAAAATATACAAATAAGTACCTCCTCCTGTTTAAAAAATAAATTGACAAAATCATGCAAAGGGAATGAATATGACACATCATAGTCATCATTACATTCCTTTTAGTCTGATTTATTTAAATAGTCCAGTATCTTTGCTAGCTAACAAAAAAGGTCATACCTTTAATAGCGGGTATACTTCATAGTTCTTCAGAGTACTTTCCAAATTCTCAGGTACTAGGTTTAACAATACCACATTCCATATGAACAGCTCATCTTCTTTGGCAAGGTATTTTGTTAGTTCAAGTGCTGTTTCAATCTGAATGTATCCAAACCTATCTGAGGATTAAAAAACTTATACTTGAGCATACTTATTCACATTAACTACCTACCATGAATTTCTGTTTATCTATGAAACTGACAATAAAACATCAGGAGAGTGACCTAGAAAAGATGTTGGAAAAATAAAGTAAATATAAAATAATGGTGTCTTTCAGAGCTGAAATCTCAAAATATTTATTACAGAGCACAGTGCCACCATCACAGTAATAGGACAATTGTGGCAGTAAGCATGACAGTATGCAGACTGTCTTCTGCTTGTGTCTGCAGGATACAGTCCATGCGTAGCCTCACTAGAACAAAATGAACGAAGAGAGCACTGTTTTGAGTTACATTACATTTGTATTTTTATTGCTAAATAACATATTTCTGTTACAGCTTCTTTTGTGGAATATACATTATTGTGAAAATCAAACCATTTAATTCACATGCATGCTATTCTTGGAACAAACAATCTCAGCATGGCTTTTCTGTGCCTTAGTCTGGAATTAGTGAGGAATTAATTATAAATATTTTTTATAAAATTCTAATTCAAGCCCCTCTCTTCCAGAACAGAAACATTTCAGGTGTACTTATATAGAAGCAGACTTCTATACTTGATGGTTATATTCCTTATTACATACAAGGTTTGAGCTCTCTTATGAGAAAGGACATCTGTATGAGAGAAGGAATGGGAATTTTTACTTCTTCCTCTCAAAGCTACCTCCACAGGCTCTGAGGGGGACAGTATGCTTTGGCCACCTCCTCCCTGAGCTCTCACATCATAGGTATCTAGTACTTTTGGGATCTCTGGTACATTTGAGGCACAGATATATTTATTGCTTCTTCAGCTCCCTACAGTACTGCTGGCCTCTCAAGCACCACAGACATGAACAATCAAGTCATACATCAGCAAGGGAATTAAAAGAGGTATTAAGAGTAATACAGGACAGCATATCTGAGATAGTCCAGAATAAATTAAGGAAAATTCAGATTGCTCATTTGGAATATTTTTTTCTGTTACGATAAACAGAGGTTAGTCCTTAGAAAACTCATGACAGTGCCATTTTTTAAAGTAACTCCTAAGAGATGGAACAAAAGTTGAAAGAAATTACTGAGCACTGACAAAAGAATGGATTAAATACTTAAATCCCCAATCGTTTTGTCAAAACAGCTGTTGTCCTTATGAGGCACATATGGGTAGGAATGAACAAAGGAGGAGGAGCAACGTTGAATGCAACTATGTAGTTTAATAATTTTCTATTACATATTCAAAACATACTTACTGTGTCAATGCAAAAACATCATCTATCAGCTGAAATCTGCTGACAGCAGTTTACAGCAGGAATAGCCTGCAGAAAGCATTCATGTGGTGTTAATAGATCTAAACATGTCATTAAGAGTTTAAAAAAGCTTTACTATGTTTCAGAATGGTAAGACAAGTCAATAACACTTTTTCTAAGCCAAAATCTTCTACAAAACATCATAAAATTGAACCTGCATTTTAAGCTGAAATTCTGTATGTGCTTTTAGGGATGTTTATATATATTAATATATAAATATACAGCTACATAATATTTTTAATATAAATATACAGCTACAGTACACTAAACATGGAATTTCAAGACGCCTCTTACTTTGCATGCTGTAATGAAAATTAAAATATGGAAACACTATGTTACCTAAAAATATCATAATTATATAATTTTGGTACATTTTTCCTTTTGAGGCTTCAGTTCAGAAAATGTACTCAGACTAGTCCAGAGCAGAGTGTCTGGCACTATCATGAATTAAATGACCAAGGCAGAGCCATAGGTGAGCCCCTGCCTACAGATCATGCTGGTCCCTTCAGCTTGGCCACTGCTTGAGCAAACCTTCCCACTGACAGGTACCAAAAAAC
>NW_010197521.1:1928-13355 GCF_000695765.1 Mesitornis unicolor | reverse complement strand
GATGTAGATTTGCTGTGAAAGGAAAAAGCCTAGAACAAAGGAAGCCAGTGTGCTGTAGAAATGTTTAACCACAGTGCCTGCTCTGATCAGCCTTGCTTTGAGACCTTCTGGAGAAGTCATCTGACATTAGTCATCTGCATTCATTACTATTGCACTGAAAGCATAAACTTTCTCACCATTGTTACCAAAACCAATGAGCTAACATTACTACTGCAGCTTCTGGCTCACACCAGGGTTAGCAACATTAAATACTATACAACCACTAGCAACATTAAATACTATATAGCCACATGTATAGGCTGTTTGGCACCAATTTCACCTTCAGGCCAAGCTGTGTCAAGTCAGAGGTGGGATGAAAACTACTCTGAGTCACAGTGTCTGCAGAACACTGAAAGAGCCCAAGTAGAACTGACTGGGACTTCTAAGAAAAATCTCCACCAAAAAAAGCCAAACCCACCACCCAATCAAAAAACCCAAGTCAGTTTTTTTTCCTTTAAATTTCACTAGCAAAAATATCATGCTTATGGAAATGTGGAAATAAAAAGCTTTCTCCCGGCCTTCCTCCTCCAAGGTTACCAAATAGATAAAACTCAGTCGCACTTCCCTAGTGATAACTCTTTGAGCCAAATTTAAGATATTGGAAAAAACACAAGCTTGTAAGACAACTTTAAAGAGATAATGCCATCTCTTGTAAAGTTATTTTTCATGCTTATGTGAAAGTATTTAGGCCTGTACCTATGGAAGAGCTATGGAAAGCTGCCAGTGACTTTAGTGATGCAATGACTGATCATTTCTTCTTATGTGATATGTGAGTTTATCATTACTCCAAGTTTTCATCCATGTGATCACTGGTAAGAACCACAAGAAGAAATACATGGGAAGAGTCTGTTTATGAGCTTGAGAAAACAAATCTGATCTTACCTTTGGATCATTTTCAAGCAAGTGTGCTAATCTTTTTAAGTTTAATTGATCATAGTTCACTCTGTAGTATCCACTTAAATTTACATTTACCAGGATCCAGTCATATTCTGACTCCGATACTTGCATTTCAGGAAACACTTCTGTAACATGACATTAAAATTTATCATTTTATTTTCTGCATACTGCTAAATTCTCTTGCATTTATAAACACTGGACTGGGTGCTCCTCTGAGTTGAGACAAAAGTTTGAGGTTGGACTCAATGACAGTCCCCCCAAATCTTGGTTCATTTGTGATCTCTGCTCTGAACAGCAGCAGAACTTCCATCAAGCAACTGACCTCTCAGGTACTGAGTACCTTGAGATGGCAAAGAGGAGGCTGGAGACCTACTTTGCTCCTACCCTTTAGCTCATAGGCAGCTGGGAGCATTCAGAACCGTTACCCAAAAATAAACAGTCTGGATGAGGACCAATACCCTCACATGCCTGCTGCAGTACACGCACCCTGAGCACGCTTGCTGCTCCAAAACACAATCCTCAGTACATTATGGAAGAACTGACCACCTACCAGTATTCACATAAAGAGAGATCAAGGAAAGAAAAACAGTTACATTTATGCAAGAGACAAGTAATCAAAAAATTTTATCTTAAATAAAATAGTTCCATAATACTTTTGAGTAACATCACTCACTAAAGACCTCCTTCTGCAGTCCCACTTCATCTTGCTACTCCCTACTTTATGTGTGCTTGTCCAATTACTTGCTACTGACAGCCTACGGTACATCAGAAGGGGCCAGTGCAGCCTTGAAGGCTCTAAAGCTGCCTCATCACAGGAGGATTCAAATGCTGCTTTTACTGGCTATGATCATCCTGACTAAAGATGGCAACAAACCAATATTGGTGGGTAGTCTAGACCCTAGTACTACTTAATTCTGAACAGAAGACTGAGATGTCAATGTGTTTTGAGAGAGCGGGATTTATCCTCAGTCATCTTCACAAGTTAAATGAGACAGAAAAATGGCACATGACAGCTACTGGCTTAACCATCTAAAACCAGTGTGGATGGCTAGAATATGGCACTAGCACCTAGCACTTCCCCTTTAATGGCACATTGGTTAAATGCTCCACTGATCATTAAGAGCATTTATAGATCCACCTAAAATAGCAAAACTATGCTCCTCCACTCCCCAGACTGGGAGAAACACGTTTTGCCATAACAGCACCATCCTCTTGGTGTTTTGTCTTTTGCTGCAGACATCTTACTCAGGGACAGCAACCAATGCCATTATATGGGCAGGAGCTAAGCATGTAGGCTTTGCCTGAGGAGCTCTAAACCAACAGGCCAGACTTTTAACACTGTACAGTGCAGCACTGAATGAACACACGTGGCTGCTGGTAGCAGCCCAACTTGGAGCTTGGCATTTAATTTAACCTGTTTAGAAGATAAATTAGATCCTGCAGAGCTCTTTGCAGCAAAGACACACATACTTGAAATAACTTTTGAGATGTTTCCTCTTTACATATTGTTATGCCACTCCAGCAACTATTCCAAAATTCAAGTTAAAACTGTACTTTGTACCAAATCTCTAATTTTCATTTACCAAAACCATTCTGATGAATACCTCTGAATGACAACATAACAGTTCTCCACCAGAAGCCACTTCAGCCTCACAGGAACAAAATAGTAACTGGATTTAAAACTACTCTTAACTTTTATAACTTTTTAAGAAACTATTTGGTTTATTTATGCATCAAAAAGACAAAAAAATATTTTTTTTTAATCTTAAAATGAGAATGCAAGTTCCTTGACTGAATAGTGTATGGTAAGTTCGATGGCTTTCATACACAGGTGTAATATGCTTTAAAGACTGAATTTCTACTTTATCATAGTCCCTTCAGGCCAATGCAATCAGATGGCTATTTTTCATAACTTCTGTATCCCTTAAGCCACATGGTGGGTGAGGAAACAGAATTGGTATCACTTCAATAATACAAGCTTAGCACATGACACTACTCCTCCCAAACAAGTGCTGCCTAACAATTCTTTTCCACAAATGTTCCAATTTTTCACCTTAGCAATCACTGGTTTATTTAACTTCAAGGCATTCAGAGGAATGAACATCCACTCTTTGCTTATTTATTTGTCCATATACTGTGAAATTATCACACAGGCTATCTTATTGTCTGAAAAAGAAGGAAAGCAGCTTCTAACCACTGCAGACAGAGGGTGGAGAGCTGCAATATGCAGTGGCATATTGCACTTCTGCTCTTCAGCATTCCACAAACACATCAGTCTCTGCACCTCCTTGTAACTGATTCAGAATCTGATGGAGTGCAGGGCTGACTTGCCAAAGAAAAAATAATCACTCCATTCTAATGATTATATTTCTTCTTTCTCAAAAAAATATAGCTGTTTATTGCAAAGCACTGAGATGAAAAGTAACTGAATTTTTTATTTGACTGGAGATGCCCATAAACTCACATTCCCATTAGAAGCCTTTAATTTTTTTTTAAAGCTACTCTTCTGATGAGTATTTTTTCATTTAATTTGCACAAATATATTAAATTAAACAGTGCTGAAAATACTAATTTTCTGTTTTTACAGAAACTTTTACAGTGACAATGTTGGGTCACTTCACACACCTGGTTTTAGTTTTTTCAGTCTTGTATCTACTGCTTCAGCCGATGATTTTCTGATATATCACAGCTGAGATCCTACCTATACTCAGAAGCTGTCATTAACATCAATGGGATCTTCTGGGTAAGAATACTACAGAAGAACAAGTAGCTAGGAATTTGGATTTGTGTACAAAATGACAAAATCAAAATTATTGTGGAAATCTCTACTTGTAATATACATTCTACCATACTATTAAAAACATACACTGAAGTTCGATGCAACACAGGAAAAAACCCAATATATTAACCTGTTTGAAAATGTATTGCTATTGTAACATAAAATTAGCACGACAGATAAACATAGATATTTCTGTAATGAAGTTTTAACTCCCTATTCAGTTCAAATATATCATGTTTATAGAAGAGTCAGGTGTGTTTTTATCAGCTTCGTTTTAGCTTGTTGGAACAAATACATTACTTACTGCTGCTTTTATCTAGCCACATTAAGGGTTGTGATGATCCATTTCTCATCCAAGAAATAGGAATAATCCATGTGTGACTTACAAAAAAAAGAGATAATATAATTAATTCTTATGCTTAAAAAAGCCCCCTCTCAGCTGATGCTAAACTAGATTGCAGATTAATTCCTTTTTACAAGAACCTCCCTCTACCTTCTCTCCTCCCTGATGCACAAAACCTCATCAGACAGTGGTACTTAGTCCTGGAGCAGCAATTAGGTTCATCACAGATAAGGGAGTTTTAGCATGGCTTTAAATAGGCACTTATATCTAGAATATTGTTTGATGGTAGGTATTTGAATACCACTTCTTCAGGCAGTAATTTTGTTCTCCTCACTTATTACACTTCACCCTATTTCTGAAGAACATAAAGCTCCTTTTCAGAAGAGTATCTACTAAAAAAGGCCCCAGGCAAGCAATACAGCTGTAATGCTGGTAACTGCAATTTCCTTTCTGTAGGAATGTAAAACTGCTGGCAAGAAATGATGAAAGCTTCAAAACCCTGAAAAATTCTGTAATATGTGTCCTGGATTTTCTTACATTCACATGGTATTGCCTTTTGCTAACTATAGTAAAAGACTTAATGTTTGTAACTTGGAACTCCTTATCTGAGCTAACCAAGAATGCTGCATAGACTAATGTTCTGCAATACCTGGACGTGGGAACAAAGGAAACGCTGTGGTTGTTAAAATCTATTTTGCCTGTTTGCATGACCAGCAATAGCAGCCAGGGAAAAACTGCTTTGGGTTTTACTCTCCTTTATTACTTTTTCCCCACGTGAGAACTCATCTTATGTGCCCTGTCCATGCATCTCAATACTCATGGCAACTGCTGAATTTCAGACTCTGAAGTTCAAATCCTGGCCATGAGTGCAGCAGATCTTTCAAAAGCACCAGGCACTTGGCAGTGTTCACTGACAGGAACTTTAGAGCTGCAAGTCAGGTACTCAGCACTTTGTGAGAAAGGGGTCATTTATGTAAGTACTTAAATGCAACCCCTTTATCCTTGCTGGGAATACGTGCACTGGAATGAAGCTACAGCATGATTCAACCAGGTTCCTAGTCCATACAACTGAGAGATGAGGAAAGAAGAAAATGCAAGGCAAAACTCCCACCCTGCAATCTATTAATGGCCTGTGTCTGTCCTTACAAAGCCATTATGTGGCTGGACTAGTCACTTCTCCAGAGGAAAGCAACCTTCTGTCAAAACAAGCAGCTGGCAGAACTATTGCAGACCCAGACTCAATTAGATTTTACTAGAAAGCTCGTGACAAGAAAAAACAAAGCTAAAAAGTCAGATGGTCAAAACATCATGTCCTAACTGAAGAGTTTCCTGCAAAAAATAGGATATGAATATACAATAATGACACAAGCTAAACATACTTGTAAGAATCAGTATTGTTTTCATTCTTTTTATTTAGAAATTGTTCCTGACTGATTGTACCAGTGCTTAGATGTAATGTTAAAACGGGAAACGCATTTTGGCATGTCCAGGAATCCATTATTTGTTTTACAGATGCTGGCAACTGAACTTTATCCTGTGCATCTACGACCTGCAAGAAAAGATGAATTAGATATATTACGATAAACAAGTATGTTACTGCTTCAGCAACACTCTAGTAGTTCTTCTAACATATTAAAAAAATGTAATTGCTTAGCAGTTTGCTGGTCTTTGATTCATGCAAAAAATCAATGTAACAAAGTCCAAAGAACATTGTTAACATTGTAATAAAGACAGCATAAGCCCTTTTAGGAATTATGAAATACTGAGATGACATTTCTCATTCTTATAACCTGACAGCATGCTAACCTTCCTCTTTTTAGTGGTAGTATACTTACACCCCTGTATGGCTATGATAGATTTAACATGTTAACTTATTTAAAATAAAGCTGCTGGAACACAAATATTTTTAAGTGACTACCTAATGAACAAACTGAATAGTAAAGACAAATTGAAAAAGATACTAAGCTAGAGACCCAACTAGTGTGAATTGGTGCAGTCACTGTTGGCTTAAAAGATGTGACAGCCTTGCATATCTGAAATTGTGGCACTCTCATTCTTAACCTAAGACTGGGTATGCAACACAGCAGAAGCCTCCTCTAGTGGAACAGAAAAGTAGAATTTTTGAAAAGAAACCTAATACTAGCATCTGTTTTCTTATTCAGACTTCTCCCAAAACCAGCAAAGGGTGAAATGCTGAGCTACTGCCCTGGGTATAGATTGCTGGATCTGTGACATAGCAGCATCCAATCACCAACCCCAGAGCAACACACACCCCAACCTGGCAAAACCTAAGCTCCAGAAGAATAGGCCACGCAATTCCATGTAGGCTTAGGCAAACTCCATGAAACCCAAAATGCTACCTGGCCCTGATTTCCCCACTCATCTCTCTACTCTTTGTACTTAGCTTCACTCACCCCAGATGCAGTAAAGCAGCCAAATAAAGACTTGTGAAGACATTAGCTGAAAGAGCCAGCAAAGCACATTTTCTGTGAGAGAAGGACTGCACTAGGGATAGCCAAATTCCAGTGCAGTCTTCTACAAACAGTATATGCCCTAAATTTGGACTGTGCCAAACACCAGAACAAGAATACTAGAGACAAAATGACTACCATCTGTATGTGGGTCCAGAGATCATCTTGGTTAGCATTTGAGAAGGAAAATTCTTTCAGATATGACTGTATGGAAACAAAGAGAAGCATCGGAATTCATGAGGGTTCAATGGAAAACATTAGCGAGGAAAACAGCAATTCATAAAACTGTCACTTTTAAGCTTATAAATCAAGATGAAGACATTAGTTTTTCAAACTTACAGTAAGTGCTCTGACAAACAACTTCTCTGTCAGGAAAAAAGCAAGCATCCAGGTAATAGAAGCCCCCTGAAGTACAAAAAAAGCTATAAGAGACCATGAATTATTATCGCTATTATTAGTGCAATATTTTTTTCAAACTATATTCCAGAGAAGTTAGTCAGGCTACTCCTATGGTTCACATTTCATGGAAGTTAATAATATTTTCACTATTTGCTTCATAGCCAAATAGATTTAAAACATCCAATAAATTTGTGTGTGCAGCAGAAACAAATTTTGAATGAAAAAACAACCTAAAAAACCATAGTAATTCAACACTTTCTCTCAAACCTACTTTATATAATTAGTTTAGAATATATGAGGAATGGGAGAAATTCTGTATTTTTTAACCTTGTTGTATGTGATGCTGTCAAACAGAGACATTAATGATCCTTTGATCTTGTCTTCACTCTCTGACAGTGATCGAACTCCTATTTCATTGTCTTCCCCTAAGACAGGTTGTACAACACGATCATAAAAGATCTTATCCTACAAGAAGAAGACAAATCTAAGTGAGATAAACAGAAAATACTTTTCTTAGGAGAGAATACAGATTATGGGACTAACACTGATAGAAATAGTCCAACGTGTTCTTGCAGCAAAGAATGCTAACGGTATCCTGGGCTGCCTTAGGAGGAGCTTTGCCAGCAATATGGAGGGAGGTGATCATTCCCTTCTGCTCAACACTGGTGAGGACACATCAGGAGTGTTATTGCCAGTTTTGGGCTCTCCAGTAAAAGAGAGACACGGACATACTGGAGAGTGTCCAGCAAACAGCCACTAAGATGATGAAGGGACTGGAGCACCTCGCATATGAGGAAAGGCCAGGAGAGCTGGGACTGCTCAGCCTGGAGAAGAGAGGGCTCAGGGGGATCTCATCAAGGTCTATAGATACCTGAAGGGAGGGTACCAGGACAGAACCAGGCCCTTCTCAGTGGTGCCCAGTGACAGGACCAGAGGCAATGGGCACAGACTAGAACACAAGAGGTTCTGCCTGAACACAGCAAACACTTTTGCACTGCAAAGATGACTGAGCACTGGCACAGGCTGCTCAGAGAGGTGGTGGAGTCTCCATCCTTTGAGATGTTCAAATGCTATCTGGACACAGTCCTGGGTAATTGCCTATAGATGGCCCTGCTTGACCAGGGGTTTGTACCAGATGACCTCCAGAGGACCAGTCTCACACCTGTGTAATTTACTCTGGGTTTCCAAGGCACATCACATAACTGTAATTTATCAAATGGAATTACTGCCCACTATTAAAATTTACTCTTTGGACATAAATAAAATCTTAATTGATGACTTAATTGATGAAAGGCAAGCTTCTAAATGAAAATATTAAAATTGAAAAGGAGACAAGGAATTACTTCCAATTTAAAATTTGGTGGCATTTACACTTTTCAATGATATTAAGATATTGCATTACAGAGAATAAAGTCAGCTGTTGTGGAAGTTCAAAGCAGAAGGCCAGCATATCCCATGGCCTAAAAATCCTTCTGAAAGAATCTGTTTCACATGCCTGTATTAGTTTTCAATTAAGCATGTAATTGAGCACTTTGGTGAATTAGAGAAGAAAAGCAATGAATGACATTTCATCTGAGCCAAATAAAAAGCAGACGAGATTGACTGCACTCTTGGGCCTGCCCAGACTAAAGGCCTCTCCTTTCTTCAGAAGCAGAGGGCACTGTGCACAGACATCTATGATTGTGCAGGCAAGTGCACCTCATCTCGTGGCTACAATTAGCAGCACTCATCCTCCTGTCTGAGAGTTCAATGATGGATGGAGTTTTCTAATGCACTATGGGATTTATGCTTACTCCCATTTGGGTGGAAGGTGAAGGATTTTACCCTGCTGTCAGATCAGCTATGTGCTTTATACTTGCCTTGTCCATAGCCAGATATCCATGAACCCAGTGGGGTAAACAGACTCAAAATAGCCCAACTCAGTCACTGTCTGGTAAAGGTTCCTCAGGTATGGGATGCTTGGAGAACAGCTTGGACAGGCAGGGAGGCAAACCATCAGCTACGTGACCGAGGAGAAAAAGCTGGGTGTGCTACATGGCAGATCTAGGGCAAAACACCAATTCCTTGTCACTGCAGAACCACAGCTGTCCAGTCATCCTCTGTGCCTGCTGCAGAAGACCTTGGTGTGATCACAGCCACCAGCAGGTGGAGACCCTCCAGGGAAGGAACAAGACCTGTTGGTCTTTCCAAGGGGAGCTAAGCTTAATTAAATGGCTTTATTAAATCCCATCTCCTGTGCCTTCCCTTTCTTTGTACATGCTGGAACTTTGCTACTTTAGCTTACTTCAGCAAGCATTAGTACTTAACAGTGAAAGCTTGGGTTCAACAAAAGTAGCTCTCAAAGTAGCTTACTCAAAGTAAGATGCCAGTCCCTCATTAAGCCATAGATCATTCCACCAGTTCATCGTAACCAGATTTCCAAACCACTTAAACAGAAAAAAAAAAAAAGTCTCAACATCTCTTTGGACTGCTGTTTTCAGTTTTGCAGGTTAAACACATGTACTTAAGTTGAAGAAACTTTATATAACGTGTACACATCAATTTAATAAAATGATTCAGATAGTAAAAATTCCGTACAAAAAGATTAATCTTGGAAAAAGTCAGAGGTTCAGTGCAGTTATTTTTTAATTGTTTCATCTAAAATTTCATACTATGAGTATGGATGTCAGTGCTTTATGTCATTTTTTTACTTTATTTAATTTTAAACACTTCCCAATAAAATTTAAATATCTAAAAGATCATATCAGGATATGATTAAAAGTAGGGCATTTATCAAGCAATCACAAAAACATTTTTCCCTTGTTCTTAACAAAAGGAAATTTTCAGGGGAATAATAAATAGAAATGGGGAAATAATTATTTCCAAAATCAGCAGTTTTCTATCCTAGCAAGCCATAAAACTTCCACAACAGCTGCTATATACTCATATTTGGCAGTTCATATTTAACAAAAAACTGATCACTTGTGGATTTGTACTTTATTTGTTAATTCATAAATGCTTGAACTATGACTTTTGTTTTAAAATAGAGTTTAATGAAGTACTGGCATTTGTTTTATTGGCGCCCAATAAAAACACTCTGCTCATCTGAAGGTCTGAAAAGTTACAGAACTTCTCAGAAAAGCACACAAGTGCACTAGCCAAGTTAAACTCTTTTGCTAAGTTTGTTGACTAAGTGCAAACAGTTGTTGCTCTGGCAAACAACAGCAAATTAAACATAGTCACTAAAAAAGTGAAACTGCACCATCATTCCAAACCAAATAAGAACAATTTTGAAAATCTCTAGGATAACTGGACAAAGATCAAGTGTAAAATGTGTTCATGTTAATTTTGTCCTATCATACCAGAGGCTGTTTCTTACAGAGAAACAAACACATTTTGCAATATGTACATGCACTTCCACCACACGAGAGTATTTATAAAGACCAGTAATTGTCCCACAGAGTACTAAGTATACTGAATATAGAGAGCATTGTGTCATTCCTACATCCCTACAGTATTTCCTAGTATGGCATTTAGGTACTGTGTAAGAAAACAAGTAGCCCATTAACAGTTCTGTATCAATGAGTCCTGTGTGGTTAGTATTCAGTCTGTAATACAGCAAAATCTGCTTTTAATACTGATTAATCAGTGGAACATATGGCCAAATAATCTTTCAGTACTCTGGTGCTCACACTCTCTACTGTCAAGTCACTATTTTTCTTCTACACATCAGTGACTGCTTCATCAGCAACTGGAAGGAAACAACCTCATAAACAAATAATGTATACAATTTTTTACCACATACCTGGTGTCCTAGCTCATGTGACACAATTATGGCAATCACTGACTTTCTGCTTGTGAATTTATCACTTGGGAGGTACATCAATGATGATTCTTGGAAAGTCATTAGCCCCCAGTTTTCCACAGCACCTGCTCCAAAATCAGGCAGTGCAACCAGATCTAAATTGATTAAAACAGAGAAAAGTAAGGGCATCTTTAAAATTTGTGGAAGTAAAAGGCTGACATGATTTTAATGCTCACGCTGGTTCAGAGTGCAATTAAAGGACACTACATTTTAGAAGTTCTTTGCAGTACTATAGCAACACTCCCGGAAATGGTCAGTGAAATTTCTTCTCATCATACTTTTCACCTATGATTGCCACTCTTTCAGGGAACCACATAATAAACTGGCACAAAGCCCAGATCCATACTGTGTCTTGTACATACAAATGTTTTAGACAAAAATGAAGGCTGTGTTATACCAATGCTAGGAGAGAACATATTTACTCCTGGCTTTCAGAAATCTTTATGAGTTTCTCATGTGTTTGGGAAAGATCATACTTACCTCTTTCTTTGGCCTAGCAACTGATTTAAAAAAATCTTGCTTTTTCAGCTCTGTGAGTAGAAGGATCCTTTCCACTCTTACTTCAAAGGTGCCTTAGAATCATAGAATCACAGAATGGTTTAAGTTTAAAGAGACCTTAAAGATCATCCAGTCCAACCCGCCTGCCATAGGCAAG